>NC_134485.1:320265667-320420667 GCF_040206685.1 Ascaphus truei | reverse complement strand
TGACTGACACACACACACTTACTGACGCGCGCGCGCACACCCCCACACCCACACACTGACTGAATGACTGACTGACTGCCGCACGCACACACTGACTGACTGAGGCACACACACACGCACACACTGACTGTGTGTGTGTGCGTCAGTCAGTCTGTGTGTGTGTTTGTGTTTCTGCGTCAGACTCACTGACGCGCGCGCACACACACTGACTGACTGACGCACACACAATGACTGACGCACACACACTGCATGAAGCTGTAAAGGAGGGAGGGGGGGAACTGGATTGATGTGAATGGGGGACAAACAGAGAGAGGGGGAGGGGTGAGGAGAGAGAGAGGAGCGGGAACATTACATCCCGGGCAACGCCGGGTCTCTCAGCTAGTATAAAATAAACGTAAAGAGAGGGTGCATACCATTCAATGATGGATACAAAAAAAGGAACAACAGGACAGTCACTCTTATACTCCCAGAAAGTGAATATATATATCATTTACGTGAATCACTATCCGTATTTGAAGTGTGTGTGTATATAAATATATATATACATACAAATGAGCATACAGTAATATTTCCATTTGCTATTTGCCTTGCTATGGAGGGTTTTTGTCACTTTTTTACTCACATAACTTCACATACACATACATATATAATATATAATATATATTACATATATAATATATAATATATATTATATATATATATATATATATATATATATATATATATATATATATATATATATATATATATATATATATGCAGTGGAAGTGTATTTATTTACCTACACACTCACTCCACATTTCAGTAACATACATATACATCTAAATAATATTCACATATACACGTTTGCTATAAATGGAATTATTACAATTTTACATTATATACACGTGCAATGAATGGAATAAAGACTGTAATAAGTTTGAAATCGCCTATCCGAGCTGCTATGCATGGCTGATCCCTTTTCTCCAGCTTCCTTGAATGTACTACTGTATGAGGAAGATCATGTGACCAGATGCTAGTGCACGTTTAGAGAGGGAGGGCAGTGCTGACAAAGGGGTGTGCCTGGGTTTGTGACAGGCCATGAAGGGGCAGTGCCTAAGCAAATGCTTGTTAAAATAGAATACAAGAAAATTGGTCTTTCAAAGTTGTTTTTTTAAAAACAGAAAATGCTAAAAGTATTATTTCTTACTACAGAACTGATTTATTAAAAAAAACACACATGCAGGATATAGACTGAACTGCAGCTTTAAGGAACCGCAAACTGTTAGGTCACATGTACTGATGCAGCTTATTCACAATGGCTTACTTTAAGCTCCTGAAACTAGTAGACCTTCAGAGGCAAATATCTTTTAAACCAGGTGTCTCCGAGTAATAACATAGGAATGGCCCTGTTGAAGAGTATACATTTATACCTATATATACATATATATATATATATATATTTAGAAGGCCCAGCACAGCAGATTGCTGCTGCGATGCATTAAGGAAAGATACATACAGTACATATTTCCGCAAGCAAAAGCAAATTAAAAACAGGGAAATGATTACCTCATCAACATGACATTCGTTTTCTTTACAAAGAGCTTCTATGACTCTTGTGTCTGTTTCAGACTGCCGCGATGTGCGTGTATTCCTGTTCTGACCACGCCGGGAAGCACGGGCTGGGCCAGGGACTGATAATCCATTCACAGCACTCTCTATGCCGACAGGAGACAGCAGGATTAGCAAACACTTGTAACCCCGTATAAAAAATATCAGTTGCAAGATTCAGAGCTACACCCCTTTAAAAACATGCCAATCCAGACTATATACATACATACTGTAAATACATGTATATATTTCTCGCGCTAACCATGCACACAGCATTTTACTGAACTATTAATGCACATGGAATGATGCAAGTGCATTGAATGGGAAATAGGAAAGAAGGGTTTGCCTCGATAACCTTTGTCATGATAATGTCATGAGTTATTGGGTATTTTTAATCCCTTTGGTGCTCGAGGGGTTAATGAGCTACACTTGTTTAACCAAATACCAAATGCTGGGTTTGAAACTGGGCAGGACTGTTTTCTGTCAAAGTATTCTGTAGAAAGGGGTGGGCTTATGAGAATATTGTATCTAAGTCTGGGCCAGGTTGTTACTGGGCAGATCTGACTAGGGGCATGCTTGGATAGCATGTCAGACCTCATCCTCTGAACCAGTGCCTCTCTGGGGAAAATCCATAGCATGTGGTAAGGTACTGTATAGGATTTTCTGTTTTACCCCTTTTATTTTAAGACGCTGTTCTGCCTTATATTGTAATTGTATGTTTATTTTTAATACCTTTTCTGTAAGTTAAGCACTGTATTGTTATATATATTAAACCATTTAATAAGTAATGCTTTGGGCTCTGAATGAACTTTGTGCACGCTGGAGAGAATAACTTGCTAAACTCAGGCACATGTTACTACAGCTGACTTTGTGTTAAAGTGCATAGTTTTCCTATAATAAACAGGGACCTGAGGCCCTGGCGGATATTTTAGTCTAAGATCTTTTATCATATCTGCGTAACCTCAGGTGGTGGAGGTGGATGGTTATGATGTGCAATTGGGTAGGGGTTAATACTAACTCGCTGGTTCCTTGCAGAGGAGAAAGGGGGGTTGCTAGAGAAGCCTTTGTGTATTAACCCTGGTTGCATATCTAAGTCACGTGCTCACTTGTGTGCTGTTCGTGGCGGTGGTATATTGGGACGGCTTGAGGAGAGATACAACTCATTTGAGGGACCCCTGAGTGGGTGAAAAGTGGGGCAGCTTGCGGGTTGTGTATTGATCCTTGATCCTGTAAGAGGGGATACTGTCCATTTGACGGACCTTTGCGGAGGTGAAGAGTGGGTGCGGTTGCGAGCGTCGGTATTAACCCTTGTTCCATATACAGGTCGCGTGCTAGCAGGGGGTCGAAACGTGACAACCTTATACTCCAAGGGTCTTTCTCAATGTTCTGTAAAGCTGCTTCTCCATATTGGCTCTTAACTCCATTCAAATGAATGGGGTCCAGAGGTTTACCCCACATGAAGAAGCTGTTTCACAGCATTAAATATGAGACCAAGATTTTATGTTTCAGCTGACGAGGAGGCTAAGGTCCACTGGAAAGCATATATGTTCTACCAGCAAGTAATAATGGCCGTAACCTCTCCAATACAAGATCAAATATAAGGTGAAATATGTCTCAGGTAGTTACAGAACTTAATTCATGCAGGGCTGTTACTTTAAACTTTGCAATCCCCTACCATGCGCTAGAGGTCAGCATTTAGTAAGCAAAATACAGCAAACTGTGTAAACCTGCCAAATAATATTCATCCCGTGCAATAAAGTATAATCACAATGTCTCAATTCCTGTCGTTTTAAACCCACCAGCAATTGAAATGTATTTTCTCCTACTCCAATTCCAACTTTTAAATAGCCATCAGGTTGAAACATTTGAAGTTTTAATCACAGCATGTTTGGTAACAGTGCTTTATTATTCTAAATTACGTGCATAATCCATACAACTATACAATGCTGCAATCATTTAGCTTTGGAGACCAAGTACACAACAGTGAAGCATCTGTCTTTTCTTTCACCAACAGGTCTACTGAATTATTGAGCACTTCATCAAACCAAACACATTGGGACTGGGGGGGTATGTGTCTTTATAGCTTCCAGTATTTTTGTTAACAATATTTTGAAAGCATGGCATGTCCATTAACTAAACTCAAATGTTTGCTAGTGTAAAACAGTGTTAAACCAAGTCTGAAACATCCCTTTCTTAATCTATAATCCTGCTTCACTGTACCACAAACACCAAAACGAATATTAAACAAACATGCATGGCCAACTTTCCTCACGTTTGAGAGAAAACAAAAATTTTACATTACTGTAATTGGCTACAATTAAATTGTGTTGCGTCAAAGTGTCAAGCACAAAAAAGTTTCTCAGACCTGACCTGCAACATTTTCAGTTTTGAAGACTCGTGTCATGTTCCACTCACTATACTGTATGGAAGCCTTTCAGACTATGAGCTGCATTGAAACTACAGTATACCAGGCACGTTCTAAAAACTATTCCTTGATATAATAGTGAGGGGGCAGTTGAAGCAAATGTAAATGAAAGTACGTCGTAGAATAGTGTAGGAAGTTTTGTTATGGAGTAAAATTCACATGCAAAGAGGGACCGAGAATTGTAATGCTTTTAATGCAGCAATGAAAGGTTCAAAATAAACAAACCAATACACTATTTATAGGATAATCTAAATTGATAAACTTTGTGTTGATGTTTTCAAAGCAGAAAACTTTCATCTGGATCATTATTAATCAAATAATCAGAGGGGTAACACACTAGAGCAGTGGTGGGCAACACAATATAACTAAAGGGCCGCACATTATACATATATTATGTTTCCCTCCCCACCCCCTCCCCCCTGGCGTTGGGTACTAAAGAAAACTAGGAGATAACAGTGACAGTATTTGTTATGCTCCACCCAGTGGTGACACAGGAGTGCTGTGGTACAAAGGATAGGAGCAGAGGATTCTGGGGGCAGGGTGTTCCAGCATGGAAGAGAAATGCTTCAGACAGTAGAGGTAGGGAAGATGTTCCCCAAAGTATAGCATAAATCAGGTCCCTCCTTTTATTGTGTTTCAGATAGGGTCAGTGCCCCTTCATATACGATCCAGTAGTATGGCCAAAATAGATAAGAGCATGTCCCAGTAACGGGAATACAAACATGCCTCAGTGGGTCAAGCAGAAGTGCACCCAGGATGTCTGGGGATCAGCCCTATCCGTGGGTGGATCCCCACCCACCGTATTCAGCAACCCGAGGTGGCAGTTCCAAATCAGGGGTTAGACAGCAACCATAACGTTGCACAGAACAGGATCTCAGCATTGGCTCACAGTAAATGGGTCAGTAACAATATTAAAAAGAAGGGGGGCCTGATCAACCAGATGATCATCATGTAACGTACAAGTAAATGCAACACACGAGTATTAAGAGTGGGCACTACGGAAAGACCCATATTAAGAGTGATCGGAGAATGGATGAAAAGAAGTACAACGATGTGACTGCACTAAGCAGCAGATGGCGTTGAGGAGAAGCTACAATCTACACTAGCGTAGGCTGCTGTAGTGGTCAGCAGTTGGAGGGCCGCCTGTTGCCCACCATTGCACTTTTCTTCAGGGCTGCAGACAGCTCTCTCAGGGCCAAGGACTACAGTTCCCACTGGACTCCCCTCAATGTTGGTGGCCTTACACAACCCCCGCCCCCCCTCTCTCTCCCGCTGAACTCCCCCCCAAACTCTATAACCCCTCAGAACCCCACCTCCCTCTACCTCCACTCAAAAACCCCTCCCCTATACACGCACAAGATACGTCACCCCTCCTGTCACCCAATACGCACACCTCCCCACCCTTCCCTTCCCCAACTCTGTGTTTTCTAATCCCCACCTCGGCCTCGTGGTCCTGCCCGGTTTGTGGCGAGCATCCGTTACAGTATGTGTGTATGTGTGTATATGTGTGTATATGTTTTCTCAGCAGGACAATTTTGAATCTCATTCCTTTTTTTAAACAGCGTGATGTATCTGAAAAGCATCAGCATCTTGAATTAAAAAGGAAACAAGGGAGCTCAACTTCAAATTTAGAACAAAAACCTTACTGTATGGTTCCTTGAGCATTGTGGAGGGCGACAGTTTAATAAAATATTCCAGGACACACAACAACAACTGGAAGGAGATCACCAGGTCATCATCCATCTGTAACACTTTTCCTGACAATGTAAAGAAGAATCTATTATTCAATGCCTCCCTCATCCGTACAACTAAAAATAACTTACATCTTTGTGCTAAACAATAGAAACATCAGTGATGTGTGTTATTTTGAACAAACATATTGCACAAGTTTAACTCCAGAGTTCTTTAGCATGATTTGCTCATTAAAAGTGACATTTAGAATAAATGCAATACTCTCACAGATGTGACACTCGGGTCAAGCGTTTAAATCGCAGATGCCTAATACAGCATTATGGAACTACAGACATTTGGCTGCCATTAGAGCATCATATGAATGGCAAAACATAACAAGCAAAAGCCATTAAACAGAATGATCAAAACAGAATAGAAATATTCAAGGCAATAATGGTAACATTTAATTTTCCAGCGCTGTAAAAAAAAAAACCTCCCAGTGAAAAAGGGAGTCCTGTTCAGTATTAACATGAATTAAGGGCAGTTACATTTTCATTGAGTTGAAAGTGGACTGCTCAAGCCTTGAATAAATAATCAGGTAATTATTCCCGAATAATTTAAACCTTTAATGTTTTCCTGGTAACCTTGTTCCTGATAATACTGGCTAAGGAACCTACAGTACTTTCCAGAAGCTGGAATCCCACTCTCCCAACTATTGCCTTAATTCTCATTTATAAGGGATGATGATGTAGTCGCTGTACAATTGAATTTAGAAACGAATAAATTCCAGAATAGGCCCTGGATAAGTGTTACATTAAGAAAATTAGTATATATTTTTACTAGAACACAATATAATTTAACTTTAATGGGCTCCATGTGAATGATATTCCAAGCAAAAGGTGACACGTTGTGTGCTCATTTGCATGTCATTTCCCAGAATCCCTTGCCGCAGTGGGAGCACTGTATGCTAGGTGATAATGGTGAAAGGCAGGGTTGCAGACCTGTCTAAGACATGTGAATGCGCTCACAAGTGATATTCTTTATTGGCTATATGCTTTTAAACGTCACAAGAGTTTTTCTTTTAAGTCTTAAAACTGTTAACCCAGTGGCTGATATGCTAACAATGGAGGTTTTTTGTTGCCTTTTTCACCCACCATAACTTAAAATGTATATATAAATATATTTAAAAATGTAAATATTTATAAAAATATATAAACAAATATATATATATATTTTTATATTAAGTGGGACTGCACCTTTAATACACTATAGACTATCTCCTATCATGGCAGGTTTGAAGCAGTGGCTCCTGACTGATGATGAATCTCCAACAAAAAATAGACTGCATTAATAATGCAGGTGGTGTGTTACCTTTAGCTAAAAGAAATGTGATCCAAGACCCTTTTAGAATTGAAGCAGTGCTAGAGTCCGAAGAGGCCCTGTGTAGAAAAAAAACAACAATAAACATAAAACACCTGACTTACAAGAGATAACCACATAAGATTTAGTCCAATCTTTTTGAAGCAGCCTTCTGCCAGAAGTCACCTCCCGACACTGGAAAGCACTTCACCGCCCATTGTCAGTCAGGTGATTCAAGTGAATTGGCTGCAGGGTGTGTCTTCCAGTGCCAGAATGTAATTTATGGCAGAAGCATGTGCTGCAAGGTGGACTGTGCTGCAGAATGTGTCTTTCAGTGCCAGAAACTATCTTATGGCTGAAGACTGATTAGTATATATGGGCCTTAATGCATAATAATAGCATGTTCTTGAATAGCGCTGTTAGTTTTACATAATACTTTACAGAGACATTTTGCAGGCACAGGTCCCTGCCCCGTGGAGCTTACAATCTATGATTTTGGTGCCTGAAGCACAGGGAGATAAAGTGATTTGCCCAAGGTTACAAGGAGCCACAATTGTTGCCTCCATCATTTACAGGATAAGAAACCAACTTTTGGAACTTGAATGCTTCCAAACCCATAGATGGAATAAGAGTTGAACAGGTTTGCTTAGATTTGTTTTCATACCGTTTTTTTCCCATACATTTCCATAACATGCTTAATGGGGCCCTGAAAGGTATATGCATGTGAGGTTTATAGTTGGGGTTCCAATCCCCATTACATCCCCTCTCTCATTAATAGAATGCATTCTAAACATTTTGATTCAGTGTAATTAACACCCCGTAATAATAACTTTAATTCATATAGCCCTTTACTTCCAATGGGACTCAAAGCACCTCACAATTACAGTAGAGTGCGTGGTATGCAGCACATGGGACCCAGTCCCTGCTCCGATGAGATTACAATCTATGTTTTTGGTACGTGAGACACAGGGAGGTAAAGTAACCTGCCCAAGGACACAAGGATCTGACAACTGGATTTGAACCAGGCTCCCCTGATTCACACTCCCTGCCTTTACTCACTGAGACCCTGATCAGTAAGGGACTAACAAATTTACATTGGTGTTAAGATTTGTAGTATTTAATGCTGCTTCAGCATGTCCACCTATACCAAAAATCAATTCATATCTAACAGAGCAATGTAATATCTGGACAGCCGCGTTAGTTTAGTGTTTTTAGTCAAAGTAATAATGAAAACGGAAAACTAATTGAACTACGTAGACTGACAGAGGTGGCACTTAACCCACTTCATCGCTCCAGTCTGGTTTCAACCTTAGACTCTACTTCATTTTAACTTATTATCATGTACCTTCTATTTTGGCCCTGTTTCCTTGTTCATAATCCAAGTGATTCTCTCAGAAACCAGCTATCCCCACGTATTTAAATTACCTAGGGGTGCTCATTTGAAATAAACGGTTCTGTAAAACGCTTCCAAATTTTCAGCCAGGCATCTCTCCCCAAATCAGCTTGCAGTGGCAGTTCCATAAACTAATCTTATGCGTTCCACCTTTACTGTTTTTATAATGAGATCAAAAGCTGGAATGCATGGCCGCGTGTTCTCCACCTCACCAGAAGCCCGTCAGCCAAAAAAGAAAAAACTATATTTGTATTACCAGGGATTAAGAAAAGTACCAATGTTTTAATAGGGAGGGGGGAATGCTAGCTATAAAACAGAGCTGAGTGGCAGATTTAAATTACTAAAAATACAAGTGCAAGCTAGGCATTAATGCAAAAATATGTAATTGCACAAAAGTAGACCACACATATTACCAACGTTTTGATCCTACTGTTGGACTTCCTCAGGGTATATTTGCATTATTGCCCAACTTGCTCCTGCATTTTGATTACATGATTCTTGTTGAGTTTGGAGACACTCTTGCCATCATGCTGGAGGCACTGCTTCTTTATGGACTGACCATAACCTTCAGTCAGAGTGTTTCGGAGCCTTCGTCATGGGAAGCACAACACTCTGACTACTACCTTCATAGTTTGCAATCTGAGTGTAAGACCCATACTTTGTGGTCTAAAGAGGGCTATGTCTCCCTATTTCTCTTACTAGAGTATTTGGCTACTACTTGCTAAGCTGTTCACCAGGACAGACCAACAGGCTCAGCTATCTCTGAACCTGATGGTCTGGTAATACAGTGTATGTGTATATAGAGGCTGGACTACAACACCCCACATACAATATGGTTATGGACACACAGAGCCAGTAGCCCTCATCATCACTCACCTATTTAGGAGTAGTTATCTTACGACCTACAATTGTATTTGAATAGCTACTACCACGGTTAGTATAATTATATAACTGTGGAAAAGATAGTTGATAGTAGTTATTTTTCCATTTACACTGTCGTATTGGATAATAGCACACAGATACCTCCCTCATTTTTTATTTGTTTTAATCATTTTGGTTCATTGTATATTTTGCTGCAATAAATATTTTTTAATTATTTCATCAATAAATAGTATTTTAATTTAGCTAAGGGTGTTTTCTCTAGTGCGGCACAACAGGGAGCTCTCTTTCTTTCGTTTATCACAATTTACATTCCCAGTCAGCACCACCCTTGCACATTTTATTGCAGCATATTTTCCTGTCATTATACAGGATATTTATTTATCCCTCCTGTTTTGGTGTCAGTGCGGGGAACACATTTGACCCCGTTTGAGGTCATTTCTTTTGTATACTGACCATAACCTTGTTTATTGTATACAGTGTGCCAGGTCTGACATGGCCTTTATATGATTTAATTTACTTGCATCTGGTAGCAAGGAAGCTGGTCTATGCATCCATCACTGTCAGTCTGGCTGCTCTTTTTTCTCCTTTACCACGGTTGACGAGTCCCTTCTTGAATTCACTAACTGCTACAGTTTCTACTGTACCATCTTGTATTTTAAACAAAGCAAAAACAGCACTTGGAGAACAAACCCCATCCAAATTCACATCTTAGACACTGTGGAGTGCACACTGCTGAACTATGCTAAGGGGGTTACAAATCGTCCAAGCTCCGTTACAGGTTATTGCACCCAATATGGCATTAACACCTATTCAAATCAATAGTTCACCCCTGTTCGGATGCGTTAACCCGTAATGGCGCTTGATGAATCTGGGGTTATTTTTTTATTTCATTTGCTATACCTAAAAGCATGCTCTTCTGTTTTTTTATTTTATTTTAATTGTCTTTCATTTTTGGCTTCCTTTATTAAACAGGCCACACTGGTCATACTTTAGGAGATTTCACACTTTGAAACTATTGCAACCACCCCAAGTGTATGCCTCTCAGGATAGGGAAAAGGTGACAGGGAAAAGGCACGCTACATAAAAAGTAAATACATTTGGTCGGAACCAGTATTGTACTTCTGCAGTCCTACATCTGGAGCCTCCGGGTTCAGATATTAAGGGGGGAAAATGAAGGCAGGTAGTGGTGGATTGCCGCTTTAATGCTCTTAAATGATGTCTAACACAAGTTTTTAGTTGTTGAGCGGTTATCCTTCAAAGGAAATTATACAAATAAATAATAAATAAAATCAACTTACCGAGTATTGGGCTGCTCCATAAATATAAGATCGAAAGTCCTTAGAAAACACACAAGGAGGGAAACAAAATTAATTTCATAAATATAAATATTAACACTTCAAAGAACAAAAATAAAGTATCATTAACTCTACAAATCACATACATCCAATTAGATTTTAGACAAATTGGGGAAAACAGAGTTCACTAAGCTAGTTGATAACTTAACTCAGGTGATTTTCAACCAGAGTTCTTTGCTACTGGAGAGGGGGTGGGGTGGGGTGGGGAGGGGAAAGAGCTGGGACAACCCAGGTAGTAATGACCTGGTGGCTCCTGAGCTCAGAAGGAGCAATCCGGTCACCGCGATCCTTCCTCTCCCTGCTCCTGTCCGCGTCGGAAGTCGCATTCAACTTCTGTCTGACAGGAGAAGGGAGCTGTAGACAGGCGCAGGCTCAAAGAGAGATGTGTGTGTCTCAGGCTCAAAGAGAGGTAAGGGGAGGTGTATATGGCTGTGTGTGGGGGTGTGGGTGGAGTGAAAGTGTAAGGGGAGAAGAGATGGAGAGAGTGTAAGGGGGCAAGAGAGAGACGGAGACTGTAAAGGGAGGAGAGAGAGTGAGGAAGAGTGAGGAGGGCAGAGTGAGTGAGTAGGGGGGGAAAGGAGGCAAGCGTGTAAGGGGGGAGAGAGAGAGCGTAAGGCAGGGAGGGAGGGAAATGGCAACAGTGAGGAAGTGTGAAAGGAGGAGGAGAGGAGAAGGAGAGGGGAGGGGGAGGGTGGTACAGATGAACAGAAGAGAGGGGGAAAGAGAGAGGGAGACGGACAGGAGCGAGGGAGAAAGACTGGGAAAGTTCCCCAGAATTTCACAATCTAATTCTAGGGTTCCTATAGTACGTAATCACAATTTTCTCTATATGTAAAAAAAATTCAATGGAATTACACGTCAAAATCCTTATTGTTATGAATTGCTTACAAGGCACACTAGACAGAATCCTTTACGAAAATAAAAATATCACGCAATTTATTTTGCTCACTGGAGATCCATATGCAATATTGTGTGTTAAGATTCCGAAACATGCAGCTTAATATCTGTTTTTGAACAAAATAATTAATGTACAGTAAGTAGCAAAAAAACACATTGCCAGATCTATCGCATTGCATTTGATAAAGACCTAGGAGTATTTAAGATTTTATGTTCAGCAATTCCATTCTAGCAGTGTGCAATATGAAGGTTATTTTATCTAGATTATGTTGAATTTGTTTGTCTCATTATTGAAAATTACTAAAATCCATTCACAGGAATATATTAACCCACTCACTGAATGCCAAGGTTTTTGTTTTTCACATTTGCAATAAACATTTGTTAGGATCATCATTATAAAACTGATTGAGCCCAAAGTGTTTCACGCAGAAAAAAGAAAAAACATATGAAAAATTACTTTTGATGTCGGTCCCATGTAGGAAAAAATGATCATGTGACCACACCAATTCAATCAGTATGAAAAAGGATTATCTGTTTTAATCTGAATCAAATTTTGTAGGGTTGAACCATCTAACACACCATTTAAACTAGCTTATTGTATTATTTCAGAGTACACAATACACTGGTGGTGGGTCCCAAAGTGGCATTGGATAGATTCTGCCGAACAACATTTTCTTTGTGTAAACAGTGACATAACAAAGAGTCATTCAACCACAATGTATTAATACTTGAATAAGTCAATATGAACAAATCATAAAAAAAATGATTTGGTAGATTGGTGCTACAGTATGTATGATGAATAAAATAAAAATGTTTTAGGTTTCTTTGCAAGAATGGGGACGTGCGCCTTGACAGCATTCAGTCCCCCCAATGCCGAGATGTGTTCTTACATTTGTTTACACACTTGAGAGATGACACTTGTGATATTAATGAAGGGTAACACCATATTTTCAAAACAGAGGGGGAGGGAGGGGAAAGGAAAAGCAAACGGGTCTGAGAAGTAAATTGTTAAGTAAATTGTTCACAATACTCGTAAGGATCATTTTCTTCACACAAATATGTATACACTCGTATACATATACCCGTATATACTCGTATACCCTCATAAGAAAAATACTGAATTCATCATAGCGACTTAACCCCCAACCAAATAAATACTCATTCTTGTGCCTGTTGGGAAATAGATAAACTAACTAGCAACAAAAGTTCAAGATGAAGAGGGGCGGGGGGGGGGGGGGGGGGGGGGGGATCAAGTAACTACACTGATCCTAGGGAAGTGCAAATGTGTTATTAGTTGTAATATCTTTTAATTGACAGAGCGACTTCGTCATACAGTAGATTAAATTAGAGTTTGAAAATCCCAATGGTGTCATCTTCTTCAGCTGTACTGAGAGAGCTTTCAAAGAAGAGACCAGTGACGTTGCAAAACCTGTACTCTGGAATTTCACATATAAAAGAACTCCTGTTTGTGCATTAGGCTGCGTCCAAGGTGAATCCATCCAGGCGGAGGCGCGCGCTGAGGCTGAGGGAAAGCGGGTGCTTTCCCTGGCCTTAGTCCGCGCGCCGTCCAGGGGCGTGTTGGGGGGGGAGGGAGGGGGGGTTGGGGGGCCTCATTGGGCGAACCGCTCACATGACCGGCCCTGCGCTCCGGCGAGCGCAGAAATGAAAAATTTGGTAAGACCTACGCTTCCACACGCTTGCGCGAGCCCCTGCTAAAGCCGCTCTCATTGCAGCTGCAGGGGCTCACTGCCAAGCAGCAGCGCGCCTCAGCACGGGTCAGCGCCTAAGCGCTGACCATGCCCGAGGCCTTAAAAGGCACTCTGTGTCAGCACAACCCCAGAGCGCACGACAGCACAATACTCCTTAGAAGGCATCGCAACCTACATCAAACTCCGAAAACCAAAAAGGACTATTGATTTTGTGGGTTACTGTAAGGAAAATGGTGGGGAATATTATGTATTTTAATCACTCTTGTGCTTCAGGCGTTAATGTGTTTACTATTTGTTTAAACAAAAATACAATATATTGGGTTTATGATTGGACAGTCCTAGGAAGTGTGTTGACCTGAGCTTCAAAGACTTCTTAATTAGTAGGTTATCAACGTCCACTGTGTGTCTTA
Source organism: Ascaphus truei (assembly GCF_040206685.1). Lineage (NCBI taxonomy): Eukaryota > Metazoa > Chordata > Amphibia > Anura > Ascaphidae > Ascaphus > Ascaphus truei. Next base: position 320,406,976 of record NC_134485.1, on the reverse strand, counting down.
AGGGCTGTGGCCAAACGTGCCCCGATTATTCATATGTGGTGACTGTGTCCTGGGGTGGCGGAGATCTGGAAAAGGGTGCATAGACAGGCGCAGAGAGTTCTGGGCCTTCCCCTCCCTCTCGACCCATGGGTATGTCTTCTAAACAAACCTCAGGAGAATATGGACAGATACCAAATCAAACTCATTAGCCATATAATGACAGTAACACGATGTGCCATAGCAGCTGCATGGATGAGCCCGAACCTGCCGGTTCTCAACCAGATTAAAACAAGAATCTGGCATTCTCTTAAAATGGCACAAACAAAAATGGTGAACAGAGTCAGGGGATCCGCAGCCTGGAGTTTGTCTGTGTGAGGGGAGGGATCCGATCTGCCTCCTGTCTCTGCAGATCCCTCAAATCCATTATTACCTGCCTCATCTCCTAACGCTCTTGCTGCTGTGTCCCGTATTATTTGAGCTCAGGATGAGAGGAGCTGGGGAGCACGAGCAGGACTGCAGCAGTGAAAGAGTAAGTGTGAGTGTGTGTGCGAGAGAGTGTGTGAGTGTAGACATCCAATTTGTGCACTGATCGTGATTGCGTTTTTTAATTGAGTTTTTGCCCTTTTCAGCACGGTTTTTATTTTAAAATTCTGGTTTTCCCTTTTACACGAGCAGGAGTTGGAGCATTTTAGAAGCAGTCAAAGTGTTCCCCATAGAACAGGAGGGAAAGTATCTGTCCTAATTGTAACAGACTATTATATATTAAAACATATATTAATTTATGTATTTATTTTAGTGGGCTAATATCATAAAAGCTTTTGAATTGTACATTGTGGAATTGACAGGCAGCTTCTAAATGTTTTAGTGTAAAAAAAAATTACAATTAAGATACAGTATGTGAAGAAATTGACTGTATAAATCAAATAATGAATTAGTTTTAATTAAAAACAGCAGTAGCTCACATAACATACCCTTTGTCAGGATTGCCTAGACCTCCTGCCTAGCCATAGCTTCCTTGTCCACTGGGTGTGCTGCTGTCTTCTGTTGGCTCTGGGTTCCTCTGTCTGTCTGTCTTCTTGTTGCTCCTGTCTCTGTCCTTTATAGCTTGCTTCCTGTCTGTTGCTTTTGCCTTTGCTTGCTAGTCAGACTCCTACAGTATGCTCATGCCTGTCTTTGATCCTGACCTGTTTCCTGTACCTGTACCTGTATTTGAGTCTGCTCACAGTAAAAGCCCTTGCTAGTAATCTGGCTTGTCCCTGGTTATTCCTGCTCCCCGGTCTCAGTCCCTGCTCCCTGTTCTTAGTCCCTGTCCTGCCCCGCCTGTCCTGTTCCAGTCTCCTCGTTGCCGACCTCTGCTTGTACCTAACTTCGCTGCCTGCCGCCTGCCTCGGACCCCTGCTTGTACCTGACTTCGCTGCCTGCCGCCTGCCTCGGACCTCTGCTTGTGACCCCTACTACGCTCGTGCTGTTCCGGCCACCGAGATCCTACCCGCCACAGGAGTCTCCCGTGACAGAAAGCAAAGGCCACTTCTGGATCTCGCTGGAACAGATTCTTCTTCTGCCTGCACCCTTTCCTGCCTGCTGCAGCAGACCACATCCGCATGGTTGAAGATAAGTACTTTCGTTTCTTTTTTGGAAATCCAAGTTGGGATTTTGAAAGGTTTTTTTGTCGTTGCTGCTAAGTGTTCTGCAAGAATTATTGCGTTCATAACGAAAAAACATTTTTTCTGAGACTAGAACTGTTGCTACCGACTATTGCAGCTTTCTTTGAGATGTTTATTTTTGCAAAGGTTTCTGCAGGGTTTTTTGTGCCTCTTTCTCCCTGAGAAGAATTCCCTTTTACAAAAAAAAAAAAAAAAAAAAAAACCCTTCCTGCAGTACCTGTTTTTGCCATTTTCAGACTTTCATTACCTGGACAAGAATTGTCTCTGCATTGTGGGTGGGCCACTGCAGATTTTCAGACTCACATTTCTATTTTAGACGGTTACCTTGATTTACTGCTGTTCACAGGGTCTTCATTTCAAAAGACAAAAGTGCTCCCATTATTTTGTTGCTGCATGCTTTGATTTTCTTGCATCTATAGTTTTTCATATGATTGGTTCTAAGGTTTCAGGTTTACCTGCAAGTTCCCCTAAAGTTTGTTTCTCTGCAACTTATGATATCCCTACGCCTGATATCAAAGGTTTCAGATTTGACTGCAGGGTTCTCTGTCTGATATTCCTATGTCCTATGTCAAAAGTTTCAGATCTAACTACAAGTTTTCTCTGGATTAGTTTCCTGCTGTCTATGATATTTCTATGCCTGATATCAAAAGTTTCAGATTCAACTGCAGGTTTTCTTTGTCTATATGATATCCCTACGCCTGACGCATAAAAATTTAGATGTAACTGCAGGTTTTCTTTGTCTATATGATAGCCCTACGCCTGATGCATAAAGATTTAGATGTACTGTAACTGCAGGTTTTCTCTGTCTGTATGATATCCCTACGCCTGATGCATAAAGATTTAGATGCAACTGCAGGTTTTCTTTGTCTATATGATATCCCTACACCTGATGCATAAAGATTTAGATGTAAATGCAGGTTTTCTCTGTCTGTATGATATCCCTACGCCTTATGCCTAAAAGATTCAGATATAACTGCAGGTTTCTCTGTCTATGTTTTTTCCTTGCATTTATAATCTCTGTGACTGATGTTAAAGTCTCAAAGGGTCAGCTCTCCTATCTTGTGTCTCTCTGTGTCTAATATTCCTGTTGTTCATTCTAATGCTTCTGTTTTAAAAACACATTTCCTCTTTACTGGTTTCTTGGGAAGTGTGGTTTAATTATGGCTCCCACTCAAACAGTCTTGAGCAGTAAATGTGAACACAGTACCACTGATTCTTCAGAACTTCTCAAAGCAAGGAAGAAGAAGAAGAAGAAGAGAGGCATTACTGTGGAAGTTGCAGAAGAAATTAAGACTGAAAATTTAACCTCAGAGTCTGCATTTGATGAAAGAGATATGCTGCAGCTTAAGGCAACTCACAGACGTATCCCAAGAATAGTGGAAGAAAAGAAAGATGCCCCTACTCAAACGCTTCCAGCTGCACAGAAAGCGATTGATTGTCTTTATGAACGTTTAGATAAGGAGCAAGAGGCCAAGACTGCACTACAAAGCTGTCTATCTTCAGCAATTGCTAAGTGTGTTCTCCAGGAGAAAGAAAGAGAGCAGTTGGAGAGGGACAGGGTAATCCTGTCAAGTAAGCTGGAGAAGGCCTATGCTGATAATGCGCAGTACCAGAGTTTCATGGCTCAAGTTGGCGCAAAACTGGAAGCCTCTGAGGAGAAGAATTGCCACTTCAACACAGAACTACGTTCTTTGAGAGAGATCTTCGAAGGGTTAAATAGCAGTTTTGAAATGGTAACCCAGGAGTGCAAGAATCTCTATGTCCAAGTCAGTGAAGGAGATAAGAAGCTTCATGAATTAGGAGAGGAGAAGAAACAGTTGGCCCAGGAAAAGTTAGACGTGCAGACAGCACTGCAGAATGCAGAGAGAGTGCTGCAAGAAGAACGTGTCTCCCTGGAGCGGCGCACACAAGCAGAAAATATACTGCAGAGTCAGCTGCGAGAACTGCGTACACATCTGCAGGACACCAAAGAGAAATGGGTAAATGCTGAAGAAAAGCAGCGAGTTCTGCAGGAAGAAAGTTTCCAGACTGCCTACAAAATAAGTATGATGCAAGATTATTTGAGTACCCAGTGTGTCCCCAAAGAACAGCATGAGGAGCTGAAGGCCACACTGAGCATAACCAGAGCCTCGCTGGAGGAAGAGCTAAAGCTAGCAGCTGAACACACATCTCAGCAGCTCACAGCGCTGCAGGCGCAGATCGCTGAGCTCAAGACACAGCTTGCCAAAAAAGAGGAGAGAGAGAAGGTTTCCGTCTGTCAAGTGGCTGGCCTGACACAGCGCTATGAGGTCAAAATGGCCGATGCCTGCAAATTATTGGACCACACAGCCCGTGATAAGGTCCGGCTGCAGCTGGAGCTGGACAATGCCCAGAAGGAGTACCGGCAGCTGCAGATCAGAAATGAAGAAGATGAAACATATTTAAGCTTTACTCTGAGTCAGCTGGGAGATATGGAGTCGCGACTCAACTCCAAAGAAGCCGAACTGACAACTGCATTGAGTGGGAAAAGAAGTGCAGAAGGACAGCTTCAAGAGCTGAAAAATCAAATAGCTGGTCTTAATGAGACTTTAGGTGATACCACAAAACGGCAGTCACAAAAGGAGACCATGGAGCGTGAATTCTATGTTCCCACTTACACATGTGAAAAGTCTGCACCCGTCATTGATGCCCACATTCCTGATGTCCATGCCTCTGCAATGGAGTTGAACGTATCCATTGGGAAGTTCCAGATTCCAAAACTAAAAGAGATATATTGGTCACAAAAAGAGACCACGGAAAGTGAATATGTCCCCTCTGCCGCATGTGAAGAGCCTGATGTATCTGTGTCCGATGCCCCTGCTATGACGTTAGACGGATCCCTGGTGAAGTTCCTTACTATGCCTAATATTCTTGATGCTGATGCCAACGCTCTTGCGATAAGGATAAATGCACCTCTCACAGATTTCCCATCAGCACTTGACGTACACATTAAGTTGGCTTTCCATCAAGATTTCCCTGAAGAGCCTGGAAGGTTGTCCGGAGTTGTTGCTGATCCCTATGTTCCTGCAAAACTTGGAGTGTTGTCCGAAGGCCATCGTGAGTCGGCCTTCCATCAGGGACACCTTGCTAAACCAGAAGGGTTGTCAGGAGGATCTACTGGCTTCTCTGCCCCTGCTTTTGGGTTGAACGCACCCATTTGGAGGTTCCTTGCGGCACCAAATGTACCTGTGGAGTACCCTCTGCCCACTGACAAGCCACCAGAGGTGGGTCACCTTGAGTCGCCATTTCATCAAGGCCTCCGGGAAGAGCCTGGAGGATCGTCCGGAGAACGCTCTTGAGAGGGGGGAGTAATGTCAGGATTGCCTAGACCTCCTGCCTAGCCATAGCTTCCTTGTCCACTGGGTGTGCTGCTGTCTTCTGTTGGCTCTGGGTTCCTCTGTCTGTCTGTCTTCTTGTTGCTCCTGTCTCTGTCCTTTATAGCTTGCTTCCTGTCTGTTGCTTTTGCCTTTGCTTGCTAGTCAGACTCCTACAGTATGCTCATGCCTGTCTTTGATCCTGACCTGTTTCCTGTACCTGTACCTGTATTTGAGTCTGCTCACAGTAAAAGCCCTTGCTAGTAATCTGGCTTGTCCCTGGTTATTCCTGCTCCCCGGTCTCAGTCCCTGCTCCCTGTTCTTAGTCCCTGTCCTGCCCCGCCTGTCCTGTTCCAGTCTCCTCGTTGCCGACCTCTGCTTGTACCTAACTTCGCTGCCTGCCGCCTGCCTCGGACCCCTGCTTGTACCTGACTTCGCTGCCTGCCGCCTGCCTCGGACCTCTGCTTGTGACCCCTACTACGCTCGTGCTGTTCCGGCCACCGAGATCCTACCCGCCACAGGAGTCTCCCGTGACACCCTTCAACATAACTCTATCCTCTCCTTTAATGGTTTCCATTACTATTTGTGGGTCTGAAAGTGCATAGAGATATTCTATGCAGTAAATTGGTATTCATTGGAGACGATTTGCTTTCAGAAAATGCCGTTTAAATGATGCAGTAAAAATAATTTCATGTTAATGACTGGTTATTTTGAACAAAAAGCTGGGAAACAAGGGCCCTATTATATTGTAACCCCCAGAAATAAAATAAAGCTCATAAAACCGATATGCCAGTTTTCTATCTTGTAGTAAAATGTCAATCTTTAGCCCTCTAAATATGCTTCTGATTTTCCTGTGACCTTCAGGTAAGGATGGAAGGGGAGAACTACCCCCTCCCAGTTAATCCACATTACTAAGCCTCTGCACTAGAAAATCCCTCAAGAAAGCAGTTTGTGGGGAGTTTGTGTGTAATCCTGTGCCTCACTCACGCTATTCTTTCTGTGCTGTGATGTCTCGTGCAATGTCCTCACCTCTCGGGATTGTGTGTGTTTTGTTTATTTTGTCAGTTAGCAATAAAGCATATGCAAACAGATGCAGCGTTTTAAAAACGGGAGCCACACTCATACCGCGTTATAAGCGGATCACGCTATAACGGGTTTGAGCTGTACTTATTTTTGCCACCGGTCATTTATTGTGTATTCTCATAATGTAATATGTGCTTGTCGGAAATGTTGCACCATTCCTCCCCCTCCCAACTTTGAGTCCTGTACTCCTCTACCCCCCCCCCCCCACAACTGTTGAAAAACGTAATAAAAAATGTAAGTATAATTAGTGGGTTATCAATTATGGCCCGCTAATAGTACAGGATGTGTTGTATGGGGCTGATATCGAGATAAGGGGAGTTGTTTTGCCAGAGATGGGATTAAATTATGGCTCTCTTGACATCTTTGTAAACAGGACAATTTTAGAGGTACTTTAAAAAGCATTCTCTGGAGGGTTCTGCAAGGTTCGGGGGGGCGTAGATTTGAAAGTATTGCACAAAAGAATGAATTTATTCAAACGGAGGATATCCGGTGATAACATCAATCTTAAAGTAGAACGTCCAGATATCCGTAATCGTTGCAAGAAAACGCATGCAATAGGATCACACACTACATGGGTAAGAGGTGCCAAGGACAGAGCCATTTGGCACTCAAATTCAGGAGAAAGGCTGTCAAAATTAGTCTTGTTACATTCGTCATAAACGCCTGAATCTATTGATATGACTTATGTATCCAAGTAGTAGAGAAAGGAAGTGATGTGTGCGTTTAAATATCGAGGCAAGACATTAAACGTCTTTTTTTTCTCTGTTGTAAAACCGTCACCCTAGCAGCCGATTTACGATGGGTGAGTTTATGTTTTCAACAGGAGAAGAATGGTATATAGTGTTACGGGAGACCAGGCGATTTACACCTTTTTAACCGGGATCATTCACTGAGCAAAACAAGATAATGAAATAAATGTAAGTTTATTTGCACAAATTCGCATACACACAATGGAACACAAAATACAGACGAAAACACACACGTACTGGGGGTCTGGGGTCGAAAACTAGACTGTAGGTGTAGGGCACGCTAAATAAGAGTTTTACCCTGACCGGGACTTAGCCCGGAATCTGCTGGTTACCAAATCGGTGTAAAGTTCCACACGCCACCGCTCCCTTCTCGTCTGAGAACATGGACTTTCTTGACCGTGAGTTATCCCAAATCTCATGGAACTCAAATCGGCATGAAGTCGCGACCGCTACGTTTGAGACCTTTGCTGCAAAAATCTGGACTTAGAATCTGGCAGGCAGGCTTTCCAAGCCGGTTGCTCTGCTATTAGCGCAAGAGCAACTTTGAAAAGCCCGACAGCGCTCTTACTACTGGGAATCTTCCATCTGATTTGCTCAGAGGTTCTTTATAGCAGCAGTGCGCAAAGTGGGAGGCGCTGGATTTTTTTTGGGGGGGGGGGGAGAGAGGGGCGCAGGCACCTGCTGAGGCCCTGCGCTCTTCTCAGAGGCATTTCAATTAAATGCAGGGGGATCGCGTGAGGCCTCTGCAACAATAAAACTTACCTTGTGAAGCGTCACCATGGCAACGCGGCGGCAAATGACGCCGTGGTGTAATGCGGGGTGACGTCACACAAGCGAAGGGCCCCGCAAGGGGGAGCTGGCAGGGGGGCGCAGCTCAAAAAGTTGGCGCTACCCTGCTTTATAGTATTCCGAGTTTCATGCATGAGCGAAGCTGGTACGAAAAGCCGGGTCAGCGAGAAATATAAAATTGCCAAGGGACATGCAAGTTTGCCACCTCCGTCCCTGGCTATCTCAATGCCACCCGCTGGGTCAGGCTCCACTAGGTCTGGCAGAGCAAATGGCAGCCCGGACAAATGCCATTGTTCTCCGGACCTGGGTACTTGAGCCCTTCCCTGCCATCTAAGTGCCTTTCTCCTACATCCTCTGGCTACTTTGAACTCGTATGTCCAGCAGACTTACTGGCACCTATGGGTTAGCCCGGGCAGCCTGCCTAAACATCGGTTCTGAAAGTCCCAAACACATTACAGTACCTTGCAGTATTAATAAAATATACTTTAATACATTCCTAAGTTTCTGTGTATGGGGAATAGAATAGAAAGATGTACTTTTATTCCTATCGGCCTTTATCCCCACACACTATATTTTGGGCGTAGCCTGGACGCTGAGAGTACTTTTTATTACATACTGTATGATGCATTGAAAGATACAGTGTTACTGGGCCCAAGAGCCAACTCTCTTGAACCATTATACACGGACCAGGGGTAACCAAAAACAGGCTAAACCTTTAATTGAGAGCCTGGTTACCTCCTACCGTCACATATAGGGCTTGCCCTGGAGTTAGAAAATCAGAACTCAACAGACGCTTGTTTAGGATCAAACACGTGAAATTTCATATTTCTACGCCAGTGACCTCTCTGGGAGAAGACCTAGGACATATGGCAACGTACAGTATAGGGATTTCTGTTTTCTATTTTATCCTGTTATTTTAAGAAATTGTTCTGCATTTATTGTAACTGTATGTTCTTGTAATAAATTGTTTGTAATCTAAAGCATTGTATTTATATGGAAGCACTGTGTGCTGGGTGATAATGGTAAAAGGCAGGGTTGCAGACCTGTCTAAGACATGCAAATGAGCACACAGTAATAGTTCCATTTGCTAAATGCTTTACTGTGGAGGGTTTTTGTCACTATTTTTACCCACCATATCTTAACTAAGTGTGGTGAAACCTATCCCAAGCTTCATTTTACAAAGCCAGTATAACCAACCTCACACTGATGAGACCCATTAAGGTCGAAACAGCTGATGCTCTTGTAGAAGCGAAGGGGGAGAGGTGCGACCTCAAGAACTGGCGTCCCATCTCGCTCCTTAACGTGGACTACAAGATCTTAGCGAAAGTACTGGCAAACAAACTAAAGGTCATCCAACAGATCATCCACCCAGACCAGATGTGCGGCATCCCTGGCCCCAGGATCGCAGGCAGCCTCGTCTTAAATCAGAGACACAGTCCACTATATCAAAGACCGCGGTGTACATGCGGCCCTGGTCAGCTTGGACCAGGAGAAGGCCTTTGACCGTGTCTCCCACGATTTCATGGGCAGGGTGCTGCGGGGGTATGGGATGGGGGAGATGTTCTGTTCTTATGTTTACCTGATGTACCTTGATATTTGCAGTGTGGCGATCGTGAACTGATGTAAGACTAACCCCTTCCCTGTATTCTATGGGGTTAGGCAAGGCTGCCCTCTTTCATCTCTCCTTTTTGTCTGTTGTATAGAGCTCTTCACCCAGTGCATCACACGAGATGCAGGGATCAGAGGCATCGTCGCGCCAGGACCCCACAGACGTGAAGTGAAGTGCTCGCTCTACGTGGATGACGTAACCATCTTCTGCGCAGATAGCCGGTCGGTGAAGACGCTCGTCCGTACGTATGAGGACTTCGGGAAAGCTTCAGGCGCAAAAGTCAACTGCAGGAAGTCAGAGACCAAGCTATTTGGGCGTTGGAACCTAACTGCCGACCCCTTGCCCTTCCCCATCAGAGCCAGCCTCATCAAAATCCTGGGCGTCTGGTTTGCTGTGGGTAGCGAAGGCGCAACTCTGAAGAGATACAAGAAATTTGAGCGCAAACTCAAATCAATTAATGAAAAACTGTGATAAAAATAAATAAATATCACCCACAGGAGATGCAGCTGGTGTGAGGAATTTCACAACACCTCTAAGGACGTCACAAAAATGCAGCTGGTATTCTCAATATGATATGCAAAAGAGAAAAGAGATAATATAGTGCAACACAATTTATTACAATAAAAATTCTAGAGCACAGAGCTCATTACACTCACATGCTCACGAAATAAAACCGGCGATTTGACCACTCTGGTCCTTCAGTGTGCCTACTTCCAGGTTCGCGTGACGGGTGACGTCATAAGCCCTCTCCACCAAATCGGAATCATATCTGAGAGGAGTTCTTGCGCTTTGTGTGGTTTTTTTGTGCAGCCCTGAAGAGCTGGAATGAAAGACTTAAAGTAAAGCAGAAAAGTGGACTGCGGTGCCTCAGACCATAGAGGGGAAAAAAATTGGTGCTGCAGAACGAGATTCTTTCTGTTATGCAGTACGTGGCCCAGGCATGAACACCCTCAAGCAGAACCTGTCAGGCAATCTCCATGGCAGTGTTCCGTTCATCTGTGGTGCCAAGATGGAAAAAGGAAAGCGCGAAGTGATGTACAAGGAGCCGCGCAAGGTGGGTAAAAAAAAATCCTGACATCCCTACTATGCTGTGTGCTTTCTTTGTAAGCAATTGCATGCGAATCACCCAGAGAGACTGTGACAAGGACTCTTCTGGCTACTCCATGTCCAGCTTCCTACACCTGCCACTCTGGAGAGCACTGGGGTGGGACAAGTGAGACAGCTCCATCCCTTACAATTGGCACATGCCCTGGTTCTACAAGAACGTGAGGGAGTTCGTTAGGCAGAACAAACTGGAGGGAGTAAAACCAGATCTGTGGAAGCCCAAGGTCATTTACAAAATGATATGGGCAAAAGGACATCATAGAGGTGGTCCCAGGACTCCACCCCAACACTTTCTAAACGGTGTGGAGGAATGTGGCATTGAAAGGACCAACGAACAAGCATAAGGACATTGCATGGCAGGCCATACCCTGGGGACTCCCCGTGAGGGCAGACAAGTCTGAAAGTAGACTTGGCCTCGTGAGGCACTGCCCCAGGTGCAACCCAGTGGAGGAAATTGTTCTTCACCTCTTCTGGAACTGCAGGCCTTGTTGGACTCTGAATTAAGGGATTGCATACCGAGGAAGTACACTACGTACTATTCGATGTTCTACATACTTTTTTCAGGACTACGTACTTTTTTCAGGAACACACACACAGAGGACACAATCGAAACCGGTTGGCGTCTAATGTGTTGTTTCAAGGAAGTTTTGCTATTCGCCAGGGAACGTTTGAAAAAGGGGAAGAAGAGAATGTCGGTACAGGACTGTCGCAGGCTGGTTCATAGCCTGCTGAAAGACTATTCCATCATTGACGGCCCTGAGGAAGCGGACTAAACCCCCTCCTCCGCCTTCCCCCATTTTTGTGTGCAAATAAAGTTTGAAATGATGTATGATCACATATGTATAGGTAAATGCATGACATATGTATAGGTAATGCACTAAAAAAAAGAAGGAAAAAAAAAGCTGTATGTGGGTAGGTTTACTGGCTATAAATCTTAACCCAAGCTGTGCTCAAAAGGTGAATAGAAATAGCGGACTCGTCAGTCGGAGAATCACTTGGAAGGAGATCCAGGAACTCACTAACAGAATCCACACCACTGGAGTCTTGAAGGGACTCCAGAGACATTGAAATTTAACTCTCCAAAGGGACATGGGTGGAGATATCAAATAAAGACATATGTGTATTAACACCATTTTTGATTAAAAAAATGTATTTTCAAAGTCAGTTTGCGTATGAACCGGTTTAGGTCCACAAACAAATCAAATGGGTCAGAATAAACACTGGGACAATACGACAACCCTCTATTTAGAAGCCTGGTTTGATCACAAGTAAGTACATGAGTAGACAAATTGAATATATTTGACTATATTCAGGTATATCCAACTTGCTCAGTTCTCTTGCCTTCTTTTCTTGGAACTTTCTGACAGCTCTATTTCCTCTTCTATTGAACTTACTCTTTAATGATGGTGTTGGGCAGTGGGAGTTTAATTCGAGAAGTGATGTTCGATAAGGCCCCTTTGAATTGGAATGGGCAGGTCCTCTCTCTAAAAAAGGACTAGTGTCTAACTGGCCCTGAAATTTAGCCTTAGCTCCCACTTTATCTGGAGCAAGTGAAATTAATTCACCCCTTTCAAAACGAGAGGTGCTAGAGGTGCCTGCTTTTTCATTGTCTAGACAAGAAAAGCGGTTCTCTAAATGAAGTCTGGTTTTGTCGACTTCAACCTTTGAACCCTTAGGCTGCGGACATGGTCAGCGCTCAGCCATGCCAGGCAAAAGCTACTGCTTGCGCTGGCCAAGCACAACGTGAGCGCGCCTCAGCAAGAGAGGCAGGAGTATGGACACGGCCTTAGAATGGATTATGGGTTTCTTGGTTTGTTTGTCTTTGTTAACATAGGGACTTCTAAATGTGTTTGTTTTTTTGTGGCTCCCATGAGTCCACTATCTTTAGAATAATCTTCCTGATCCCTAGCTAATTTGCCATTTTTGCGGCCAACAATTTCTGCTTCAAAAGCTACCACTCTTGCATCAACAGTGTCATCTAAAGAGGAAAACCCCTCTACATCTTCAAGATCTTTAAGAGCATTATAAACAGTGTCTATCTCAACTTGAATTTCTCTAAGTTTATCTTCTATATATTTAATTAACCTCATAAGGGCGTTGGAACAATTAGTTCAAATATCATTCCACTCTTTACTAAAAAGAGGCCTTCATTTCTGCACTCCAAACTGCCCACCATGATTGTGATGTCCTGCAAGAAAGATTGGATAAGGAGCGAGCGATTAACGCCCAGTTTCAGGAGGCTGACGCTATTTTACAGAAGAATATACTCCCAGCTGTACATGAGTATTATGCTTTGAATAAAACATAGTGTCTTTTACGGAGTGAGTTGGAAGAGGTGACGACAAGTCTGGAAAAGGCCAACACCTCAATTGCAACCATGGAGGAAAAAAAGAACAAGTCTGACAAACTGATTGCTAACCTAAAACAGAAATATAAGGAGGCTCTACAAGTGGGCCACGGTCTAAACACAGAGCTGGGTATGTTGAAGGAAACCCATGAGAATGCCCTGAGGGATTTAGAGACTGTAAAGAAAGAGAATGTAAGTATGAAAGAAGAAAATTCAGATTTGTCTGACCAGGCTAGTGAAGGAAAATAGAAGCTTCACCAAGCAGAAAAAATGAAGGAACAATTGTCCCTGGAAAATGTATAAGTACAGGCAGCACTGCAGAGCCAGCTGCAAGAGCTGCGTGCGCATCTACAGGAGGCCAAGGAGATGCAGTGGGTCATGCAGTAAGAAACTTTCCAGGCGGCTAACCAAGTACAAGTGCTACAGGAACGGGCTGAGTAACCAGTGTGTCCCCGCAGAGCAGTATGAGGAGCTGAAGGCTACGCTGTGTGTCACCAGAGCATCGCTGGAGGTGGAGCTTAGATGCCAGGTGACTCTGTATGAGAGGGAGCGGGAAAATGTCCAGAAACTGGAGCAAGAGGTGGAGAAGCAGAGAGGCTGCTCCATCCCCATGAGTCAGTAGGCCAAGGACAAAGAGGCCTGGAAAACAGAAGCAGCAGCGACCCTGGTGATGAAATCTGCAGAGCTCCAAAATATAATGGATGTGCTGACGCAAACACAGAGCAAGCACCAGGAAGAGATGGAGGCCCTGAGAGAGGACTTGCAGGATCAAATTGAAGAGCTGCAGACGCAGATTCCTGAGCGCAAGATATAGCTCGCCGAGAGGTAGGAGGTGTCCGTCCGTCAGGTAGCCTGCTTGACATTGCGCTATGAAACCGAGATGGCCGATATCCACAAACGGCTGGACCACACGGCCAATGAGGGGGCCTGGCTGCAGCTGGAGCTGGACATGGTCCGAGAGGAGTATTGGCAGCTGCAGGTCAAGAATAGAGAAAAGGAAATAGACTAAAACCTTGCTCTGAATCAGCGGATAGATGTGGAATCGCAACTCAACTCCAAAGAAGCTGAACTAGCAGCTGCACTGAGTGGTAAAAGAAATACAGAAGGGCAGCTTCAAGACCTCAGGAAGGGCCAGGAGCCTGAGCGTACTAGCCACAAGATGGCAGAGAAACAAAAGCATGACCTGGGCGAGGAGCTTGAGGCTCTGAAGACTGAGCGGGACGCTACTTTGGACTCTATTGCTGCCCAGCAGGAGGTTCCTCAGATGAAGTTGGAGAAAAAGGTTACAAACCTAAGACAAACACTGGGGTCACAGACGCAGTACATAGAAAAGATGGCGGTAGAGTTAAGACAAAAGGAAGATATGCGGAACAGTAATGCACAGGTGTCTCCATAGCAGGAAAAGGTATTGGCCCAGCCCCAGCGTCCTACAGAAACTAATGCCAGTGAAGACACCCAGGCCACGACAGAAGATGTTTTAGCCAAGTGGGTGGCAGTTCCTGAAAACACAAAGTGGATGGAAAATTCTGAGGACATCGTTAATATGGACTGTGTTTATACAGAGACAATTAGGTCTCCAAAACCCAAAGGCCTGGTAATTGCCCCAAAAGGGAACTCAAACATTTCTGATGAGTAGAAATTTTCTTGAGAGGAGACATTTCAGTAAGAAGAGCCTAGAAGATTCAAAGATTGGAAAGCAGAGGCGACGAAGGGCAACACTGTGCTTGAATAGTTCCAGATCTCGCCACTCTGGAGCACAGTGTGGAGCCAAGGAGAATCCGGTCCAGGTGTCTCGTCAGCGGCTGAAGAAACAGTCCAGTCATGTGCAGGATGCAGCGGGCATTGAAATGAAGTCTAAGGATGTAATGGACTGGAAGTCAAGGGAAAAAAAATGTGTAGGAACTGAACGATTATGTTACACATGCGGACTATGTCACAGACACTTAACCTTGCAAATAAGCTAGTACAGTGATATGGTATTATGCCTCTAGGATGAGCAGTGCATGAATATCGCAAGGTTGTATTTTCTGCAAATGTCTGTAATGTAAAAAGTTAATGGCCCTTCATATATAAAGTTGTTCATGTTCTAGAGTAGGAAAATCCCAGGGAGGTGATCGAAACTGTCCGGTTTCGTGAATATATATATACAGATGTTTATCATATCCTGGGGTATTGGAAGTTTTGTTACAAAGAAAAATGGTTCCTTATTGAAAGGCAACAAAATAGGTTCGTCAAGAATAGTATGTTCTGACGAAACATGGTTTCAGTAATTGCTGTACAAAGTCAAATGAAACTCTTAGGAAAAGGGTCATATTAGTTTCCATTGAACGCTTAATGTGTGGGAATAAGCTCAATTGTTTAGAGGGGACACTTCTGTATACTGTATATCCATGGTCACACACCCCAGAAGGTGTAAGCTGGGGGGGGGGGGGGAGGAAATGTGACAGTCGCAGGATAACAGGCAGCTTTCTGTCTAATTTATAGAAGAAAGTGCAAACTTAGTATGGAAGTGATCCATTCCACAGTTTCACAGTTGCTGAGACTGTGGGATAGAAACTCCAGGCCAGAGATTAGTGGTTCTGTTTTTTTCCCACACCTGCTCTCCTAATTACTACAACAGGTATTTAGAGCAGAGAGGGTTGCTTTTTCACTCTCTCACCAAGAGTCTGGAGGCTGGGGGTATTGCAACTCCCCTGCATCCAGTTCGGGGAGGACGCTCGGGGAGGACGCTCTTTCACATGCTGCAGCATTTGAGGATCTAATGGGACGCTGTCCCCATCTCACAGTTAAGGATTCAATGTTATTCTGTGTGTTATTTTTAAGTTGGTAACTGGCTTAGACAGCCAATATTGCAGATAGAGATATGCATACGAGTTAGACTCCTGACAGGAGTAAATGTTATTTTTATGAATTAATTTTGTTCTTAAAGTGACGGTGTTTAAAAATGTGTAGTGTCACTAATGGAAGAATAAACCACTGAAGGTTGAGGGCGAAGTGCCCTTTGTATGCATACACGTGTTTGTCCCCCTTTTATGCAAAACAAACCCTAGAAGACTGTGTCAAGAAGAACCTGGGCAAGCAGTAGCGCTACATAAAGGGAGCAGTTTGTGTGTGTGTATATACATATATGTGTGTATATACATCATATATATATATATATGTGTGTGTAACGCCTGTCCAGTCCCCAGTACTGAGGTGGGTAAGGGTATAACACGCACCCACAGCAGTGAGGGCGTGCCCGGAGTGTGGTAATGCGTTGCGGGGCCTGGTAAAAAAGGGTTAACGTATACTTGCAGAGGCCGGGGTGCCAGAGATCGGATAGTAATGTCCGAGTGCCAGAGTTCAAGGATTGGAGAGAGCAGCGTAGTGAAGTCCGTAAGCCAAGGTTCAAGGGTAGGAGAAAGCAGAGTAGCCAAATCCAAAGTGATACACAAGTTCAAGCCAGGGGAATCCTAACAGGAGCAGGGACAGGAACCAGCGCTGAAACAAACAAGGGAGCTAGGCATAGACACTGCACACACAGGAGCTACAGGAAAGCTATGCAGAGCAATGAGTAAGAGGACAGAGTGGGGTTATAAAGGAGGGAGAACCAATAAGGGAGAGAGGAGAAGCAGAGGGTTGAGTGGGAGCTTGCAGGGATAGGTCAGAGAAAGCAGGGGAGGAGACAGGGGAATAATCAAGGGAGATGGCTTGTAAGCCACAGGGGGCAGAGCTAGAGTTAAGGGACGGCAGGTAACTGGAGCGGGTGCGCGTGCCCTCTGTAAGAGTACTATGCACGCGCACCGCGCGTGTCACCGAGCGCAAGGGACGCACCGCAGCGGGGGTGCTTGGCAGTGAAGGCGAGATGGAAGGAGAGGCGGAGGAGCAAGGTAAAGTGGAGGCTGGGGGAATAGAGGTACGCCGAGGGACGCGGGTGCCGCTTAGGGGAGCGAGTGACCGGGAACGCGCGTGCACATTGCGGGAGCCGCGCACGTGACGCGAGGAAAGGAAGGGAGAGAGTGCGGCCGCAGGGAAGAGGGAGGGCTAGAAGTCGTGGGAACAGAGGTGACGGGGACACGCTGGTGAGCGTGAGTCCCCCGATCCGTTACAATATGGTTAGTAATACTGTACTTCTTTTCATATAACCGGTGCAAAATTCGTGCCCATGAAAAGTACTAGACATACCACCACGTTACATTTGTGCTGACAGCTAGGGGAAACCATACATTGTATTCCGTGGAGCAAAGAGCGAGGTTCAGGCGATGCAGAACTTAAATGGAGTAATACTAGCATCATCAGTTAATCATGGATGAAAGCTTTACAGTAAATTGGTTAAAATGTGATCTAAGAAAGTTCAGTTTCCTTACTTAACTTCTAGAATGGGATGCATACCGATGTCACATAAGCCTTGCAACAAAAACGTAAATGAAGAGGTTAAAACACTGACATAGCTGTGATCCCAGAAGGCGGCACAAAATACGTTCAAGCTCAGGACATTGTTTGGCGTAAGCCTTTTAAAGACAAGCTAAGAGATATGTATGATTTGTGGATGGCTGATGAAGGCAACATGGCATACACTTAGGGTGGAAATTTGAAGACCCAATCACGCCAGTATTTGTTTCGTGGGTAAAAGCGGCGTGGGAAGAAATTGATACGGACATCATA
Source organism: Ascaphus truei (assembly GCF_040206685.1). Taxonomy (NCBI): domain Eukaryota; kingdom Metazoa; phylum Chordata; class Amphibia; order Anura; family Ascaphidae; genus Ascaphus; species Ascaphus truei. The sequence goes on along the minus strand of NC_134485.1, from coordinate 320,389,676 downwards.
AAACATTCCTTCAAGTCCAGCGCACTTACGATCAAACCAAACAGCGCTGAAGATGACTTAATACACAGATCCCACAAAGACCAACCTTGTGCAGATGGATGAGCTCTACTCAAGGCTTCTAGGGAGAATATGGCTGAAATAACGGAGGAGGAGGTTGACCAAGTGGATTTAAATGAACAACGTGATAGTGCAAGTGACCGTTTATCCGATGATACCAGTGTGATAGGACAATTTTTGAAACTTGTATGCTGTAATTTTTTTTAATACCGGTATTAATAGAAAACAACTTTTTTATTTACATAACTAAATTACCAATAGTATTGTATTAAAATGGTATTATAATTGTATTATAACCCATACAGAGAAAACCTTTTATATGTGACAATAAAAATCCATGTTTTGTTTTTCTTTTTTATATTAAACATTTATTTGAACATTATTTTATCTTCAGTTGTAACGGGGGCTTAAATAGTTAAGTTGTAAAATCTGACCAGCAATTGCCACACAGCCCAGTCCTGCTTCATTGTCATTTCATACAATGGGGTTAAGATTCACACTCATATTCTGGGTAATTATAGCTATAACAGAGAGTTTAAACTCCTAAAACAATTTACATTTTCATGTTTCCCTAGAGTGTTTGACGAAGCACAAATCCAGCGTATTCTACGAGTGCAGTGTTTTTAGAAAGTTTCTTCCCCCCACACACTTGGTGAGCATGGCCTACTAAAAACCTTTAAGTATGTTGGCCTGCACTACATAAATAACCACATGAGGTCAGTAACACACCACATTTGCCTAGTACTAATCTAAACAGGATTAAAGCAGCAGTTCAAGCAATATCTTACTTGTGTTTTTTTTTTAATAAATCAGTTCTGTACTATGAGAAAATACTTGTAGCATTTAAAAAAAAATGTTTTAAAGAAATGTATTATGTTACTAATGTGGGAAGCATTTCTAAAGTGACAGCCCCTTCCCCTTCTGATAGGCTCTGGCTCTTGAGCCCCGCCCTCTCTCTAGCAGTGCACCAATTGTATCTAGTAACTGCCCAGTCAATCATATTCCAGGAACTACATTGCCCAGAATGCTGTGAAAGAACTGAATTAAATAGCCCAGAGCAAGCGATTGATTACAGGAAAACAGATCGATCTGCAGCTCAGCTAATCACTTGTCAGTGTGCAGATTGTATTGATGCACATATTGAATGGGGAAAAAAATATATATATATATATATATATATATATATATATATATATATATATATATATTTTAAAATGGCAGCTTGAACTGCAGCTTTAAAGTGTTTCACGATCACTGATTAAATTCAAGCAATAAAAAGCACCCTGCAATATTACATACAGTAAAGGAAAAACTATGAGGGCCTTCACAGATGCACACACAGGCTTTTGAGCCAAGAATCTTTAGGACCAGATAAGTCCTGAGTACAGATAGACCCATCTTCCTCTAGCACCTTATAAAACACCTGTGTGCAAAAAAAAAAAAAATTCTGATGGAGTATAAAGGAAAAGACACATGAAACAAAAAATACTTTCTACATTTCCTAGCCTAGGAATTTGAAGGTTAGGCGCTTGAGTGGTAGTTCGAGCACTGACTTTTTCTCTCCTTAGCATCACATGAAATTTTTCTCAGGGAAAATATCACACAGGCTCATTTGGAACAAATAAATCAGAAATAAAAAAAGGGCAACAAAAAAAAGATAAAGTAGGCGGGATAGTTCAGAGCTGAAGGTGTAGCTCAGTGGTAATGTCACTGCCCTCTAAGCAGATCGAATCTGTCAGTTCTCCTTGTGACCTTGGGCAAGTCACTTTATCCCCCTGTGCCTCACATCCCCCGTGCCTCAGGCATCAAAATTAGATTGAAAGTTCTGCAGGGCATACACTCATTGTGCCTGCAAAAAAGTATTGCACTGCCCGCAGTTTAACAGTTTAGTCCTAATGCACCGAGGTTTCAATAGTTTGGCTCCCCACTGCCATTCTTCCCGCTTTCTTTCACACCTGCGTTATTGGCTGGCAACATCCCCATCAGACATCCCCTTTTGCCCATACAGCTGCTTGAGTCTCCAACGCGTTTCGTGGTCCTATTCTGACTGCTTCATATACCGTATGTATCCATCTAGAAAGCTCCATTTTACTCATATGCTTTCTAGTTATTCTAGTTTGATGCCAACAGACTTCTGGAATGCCAGATTGGAACAAATCATTTGATTTCCAGTTTTGTCCTCAATGCAGCCATGGTAAAATCTTGTAAGAAAAAAAAAAAAAGACCTGTTTGAACCTTTAAAAGGTATAATCTCGACAAAAAAATTAAATAAAAGAAACACCTCCCAGATACCGTAAAGCAGGAACCCACGCTGCATGTTTTTCTTTGTAGCCTTGCTATTTTTTACCTCATTGAAACAAAAACAAACTGTTGACCTTTTTGCACAAAGAAGTAAATGCTAATGATATTTCAAAAAACCACATTCTGTATACACCATTTCTATTCGTTCGTGTTTCCAGGTGAGGGTGGTTTACATGTATATTAATAATTATGCTGGGAGACCCCAATTTGAGGGACAAATGCAGTTTTAACATGTGAAATATAAAGTCAAGAAATGTTCCTGTGCCTTGAACTACCTGATATGTTATTGTAAATCTTACCTTACATATCTGAGCTCCTACAAATGCCATTGCCAATGAGCAAGCACTTATTGTACGGTCGCTCATAGCAGTGACCATCTATGGCTTTCAGTTACCTCTAATATGCATTTTACACACAACTTCTTTTTTACAGCTCAGGATGGATGGACAAATAATCTAAATCAAGCATGATATTATAAGTGTACTATAAAAATTAAAAAAAAGGAATCCCAGGAGGAAAATCTATTTTCTTTGTAGAAGAAATTCAATCCCTTCTTCACGGTGTAGTGCAGTTCATAGGTGTGCACAAAATAGCAGCTATCAAGCAAATAAACGGATTTAACAAAGCAGAAATCAAATAACAAAATATTCGGGGAAATATATATAAGCAAGTAGTAGTTCCAGTGAATGTGGGAAGACCTATGTAGTATGTATTCATGATCTGTGTGAGGAGAGTGGGACTGAACTCCTGCTTCAGTGTGAAGACAGAATATCAGAAAGTTCACAGATACGGTAACAAGCATTCTAGAACCACACTAATAATGATAGCATATAGCTGCACAGGTTCAGTTGTTAACAAGTAATGAGCCAGGTATGCATGTTATCTGGGGACTTAATGATAAACTGAACTCCTGCTGCAGCTTTTCTCTCGTTGTACCCTTTTCCCCTTGTGCATCTACCCCACACCCCTACACCTTAGGAGTTCTGGTATTATTTCTTGTGTTTTCTTCATAATCTGTATGCAAGAAGGTTTTAACTATATGTCTTACCTTTGAAACTTCTGGTGCAGTACACACATTATGTCATACTTCTTCTTTAACCGAGATACGGCATGATCAACTTTGGTGCTTAGAGTATCCATGCTGACGTCTATTTCTCTCAGAAATCGAAAACATTTATTGACACTGTTAAGAAACAGAATAAGAGAACATAAAGATGTTAATGTATATTCAAGTATCTGCACAACACAAACTATAAAAATATAAATATAGAGGGGAAACCATTTAATTTGGTTGATTGCTGGAACTGCTCATATAAAAGTTTTATTAAGCTCATCAAGAACTAAGCCATAAATGGGGGGGGAGGAAAAAAAAATATCTACTAGTACAATTCATATTAATAGTTACTCAACGCATTTTGCCTTGCCCAGTTTTCCAATATGTTAAGTCCCCATCCACCAATACGAGTGTTAAAATCAGACTATTTATAATGCATTTAAGGGAAAACACATTCCCAAAAGTAACAAAAATGACAAATCGTGAAAAAGGATGCCACCATGCCAAACAAAATGTTGCCAATTACAGTCAATTCAAATCACAAAGAAATCAACATGAATTTATTTTTATCCCGGTGGCTCTGGGAGGTTGCTCAAACCTTTTCCACATTGATGCCGGCTCCAGGAGCCACCGCTCCTCCTCTCCCACTCTCTCAATTGCAGGTAAATTCAACTTTACATCTCCTGGGCAAGAAAATGTATGTACGTGTCCATGAGGATAACATAGCTCCAGCGGTCCGGCTCGGCTTCAGCAGCCAATTGAAAGCCACGGCAGAGGACGTCTCAACTTTCGATTGGGAAACGTGATTGCCACATTTGTAGCTTTTTGCCAGAACCAGGCAAAAAGTAACGGTTACATTTAATGGAAAATTGAAGCATCGTGACTGAGCTGATCCTTTCCGTTGCTATTAAATTTAACCCAGAACTACTAGGGTCATCTTTTTATTATTTGTATTCACTTTAGGGGGATTACGGCTTTAATGGGTTTCCTTTTCAACAAACACACAGACGCACACAATGCACCAAACTTTTCTTGTCTAGAATGGTTCCCTAATACGATGAATTGGTTTAAAGTACATTTTGCACTAAGAAAGAAAATCACTTGCAGTCTTAAATTAATAAAGAATATATTCAAAGAAACTATTAAAACTCCTGATGTCTTTTACTTTTACTTAAATCAATAAATGAAACTTTATACTGTATTGTGGTATAAATGGAATACCTGTGCACAGGTTATAAACCTACCTAATATTTATAGCCTTCAGGAGTTCGGTAAATGCGAATGACATTTCATCAGAATCCACTGAAGCAACAAATAGAGAGATTCCAAAGGATTCCTTTTTCTTTATGGTGTCTCTCTGCAACGAAATTAAATAAATGTCAATTAAAGTAATTGTGGCATTGTCAAGACCACAAAAAAAACAAACAAAGATGCCCAAAGCTACTCTACTTCCAATGTGACAAAAATACACCGTGCACTACCTATATATTCTCTTGAAAAAGGGTAATTAAGTTTAACCCCCTCACCCCCCCATCCCCCCCACAGTGTGTGTTTGTCAAGACCACTCAAGGCCCACTATTTTATAGCCAGTACACAGATATGACACTAAACAAAGCAGCTACTTTAAAAGGAGGAGATAATGTGTAAACATGCCTGCAGTAACCTGATGATACATTCTCCTATACTGTACTGTAGTTTGATTATTTTTTTTTTGCCAGTGAAAGTAACGATTGCATCTGCAGCAAGACAACGCATCAGACACAGAATGGAATGTTTGGCCGCAACCAAATTTACGGCAATCCACCGCCACACCTGTCGCCACAGAGCCATCTCGCCACTGAGATACGTCGTCATCTTTACATGTCCTCAGGAGCGCACTTCTATGCATGTGTGTCGCAACGACACCAGGACACAAATTTACATTACTCGAGTGCTGCCCCACCATTTAATGTTTAAATTACTTGTGCGCCTTTTTTAATTATCCCAGCTAAATGCGCACCACCCACCAGTGCTTAATAACTGATTAAAAGCGTAATAATTTATTAAACGCTGGTGGGTGGTGCGCACTTAGCTGGGGTGTCATGATAATATCATGATATGTATTTTAATCCATCTGCTGCTTCAGAAGTTAATGGTGCAGCAATTTGAGTTTACAAATACCATATATTAGGGTTACAACAGGTCAAGACATTTTCTGGGTCTGTGCTGGTTCTCAAAGAGGACTTAATTGGGGGAGGGGATTTCATGGATAGCCCACTAAAAGTGACACGTCGGGTTTAGAAGGTCATAAAAGTTAACCAGATACTATTCTGTCAGCCTCAACGTTCTTGAATAATTACTGATACATTCCAGAGAGGTGACACACCTGTTATGCTTTTGTTGGAGGGTGTTATTAAAAATGGGAATATCATGGGACATCATCTACTGTACATACTAAGAGTTACAGATCTGTAATCATGTCACAGAGTGGCATGTAACGAAACCAAACACTGCATGGGTAAGAGGTGCCAAGGACATATCTATTTGTCAGTCAAATTTAGGATTAAGATGGACATACTTATTCTCCTTGTGCCTGTCTTAACCTCCTGAATCAACAGATGTAGCTGACGAATGTTTAAGTATTAGAGAAGGGAAGTTATGAGTGCGTTAATATATTGAGACAAACGTAAAGAAGTTTGGAAGAAGTTTATTTATTTTTTTACTCTGTCATAAAACTATCAATCTAAAACCTGATTTACGACAGGGGTGGGCTTATGTTGTTGCAATGGGGGAAAAATAGTACCCAAGTCTGAGCAAAGTGTATGAGAATTAGATTTCAACAAAGGTGTGTTTTGGACCAAACACGTGATTTCATACTTCTGACCTCTCTGGGGAAAACCGGACATATAGTAATGTATAGGAAGTTCAGCTTTATGTTTTATCCTGTTATTTTTTTTTTTCCAACTTAAAATTTTATTGGTTTTCTCAGGACATGTACAAAACATAAATACAGCTTTTCAGTGTGACATTGGTGGTTCATATATCTTTTTACAGCATAAAACACTGATATATGGTTACACTAACTCTGGACGAATACCGAATAAAAATACATCACACAAATAGGGGTGGTAAGGGAAAAAGGGGGAGGGGGGTTGTGGTCTGGAGTTTGTGTCCTTATTTTCTCTAGCGATCTCCTTGCGTCATTGCCTCTCTGGAGCCATTTCTTCTGCGTGGATCTGTTTTTAGCCTGAGTGAAAAGTTTGTTTCTCCTCTCTTCCCTGGTTAGTTCAACGTCAGAGGAGAATGCATTTTAATCTATTAAAGCCAAGCGGTGGCATTATTCACCCCTGGAATGTCCGTCTGGGCCAGCCAGGCATACCAGACTTTTTGGAATTTAGAACCAGAGTCATTAACCAAACTTGTTAATTTCTCCATCTGGCAGACAAACCAAATTCTGTTTCTAATTTTGTCAATTGATGGAATTGCTGTTTCCATAATGCTGCGATCTCACACCTCCTATTATCCTGTTATTTTAAGAAACTGTTCTGCATTTACTGTAATTGTATGTTCATGTAATCCTTTCTTCTGTAATCTAAGCACTGTATATTTTTATTAAAACATTTAATAAGTGATGCGTTGGGCTCTAGATGATCTTTTGCACGCTCTGGAGAGTATTTACATATTCGGACACATTTTGCTACAACAGATTTTTGTGTGTTAAGTGCATAGATTTTCTATCATAAACAGGGACCTGAGACCCTGGCAGATTTATTAATTATGTCTTATTTGCATAATTTCTCGGGCGGTGGAAGCATATAGATATGATTGCAATTGAGTAGGGGATCAATATTAACTAATTGAAAGTACTTTGCGGAGGAGAAAGGTAAGTTTGATAAGAGTAGCCGTGTGTATTAACCCTGGTTGAATATCTAAGTCACGAGCTCACGTGTGTGCTGTTCGTGACAGGTGGTACATGCAGAAGGATTTACGGGAGATATTGTTCATTTGAGGGACCTTTGTGAAAGTGAAAAGTGGGTCTGCTTGCGAACTGTGTATTAATCCTTGTTTCGTATGCAGGAAACGTGCTCAAAAGGTGTGCCATACGTGACATGGGGTAATTTAAAAATGAAATGGCGGAGCAGCACTCAAGCAATGTAAATATTAGTCCTGGCATCGGAGGGGTGGGAGCATGCACAAAGGGGAGCGCAAGCTCCTTAGTACATTTAAAGACGGCGACAGCGGTTTTACAGATGACGGTGGTGGTGTGCCCCTGTGGCGAGATGGCTGTAGCGAAATGGCCCTGCAGTGAGTAGTCCCTGCAGCAACTTGTGTAATGGCGGTGATTTGGTCACGGCCAAACGTACTACACCGCAGACACACCATGTGAAGCAAGCAAAGAACAAAAGGAGACACCGAGGATCACAAGCCCGCAGTGAGTAGCGATCTTTGCTCCATCGGACATATTCCATAAACTAGATGCATGGAAGTACCGTGTGGTGTGTGGGGCGTGTACAGGTGTGTGTATGTACGGATGTGAGTAAGGGTGTATATAGAAAAGAGGGGGAGTGCGCATAGGGGGAGTGTGTGTGAGGGGGGCTAAGAGGAGCGCAAGGGGTGAGATGAGAGATGGGGTGAGGGGGGGGGGGAGACGTGGGGTGGAGAGCAAGAGACAGGGAAGGTGAGGGTGAGGGTTGAGGTTCATCTGAATTTCACACTCAAATTCTGGAGTTCCTTAACCAAAAAAAGGGCTGAAAACCACTGAACTACAGTGAGTGTTTGTCTGATACACTTGTATGACAAAATCTCATAGGTCGCAGCATCTGACCTTTATGCTTTTGCCTGAAATTGCAATATATCACATTATTGATTTAAGATATCTTGCTTACTGTGATTGTTAAGTGTTGGGACCCCACGCATTTCTTAGCAAAGAACAGTCATGAGTTAGTAGTAGAGAAGATAAAAAGGAAATCAACTGGTTTATGGTTTGTATCACAAAACTGGAAATGGCCTCTGTAAATATGTACAACCTCAAAGAAAAAGCAGGGAGTTGACAATCTATTAAATATAGGATGCGTAGCAAAAAGGTATTTATGATGCAGCTCAGGAGAAACGTGAGGATGTACTTCACTGAAAGAGTAGTAGGCCCATGGAATATCCACCTAGCTCAAAATGTTAGAAGTTATTGCAGTAAAGAAATTCACCGTTGTTCGGACACACAAAGTATGGAGGAAAAAAAAAAAGCAAAAGAGCAAATTTAATACAATCCTTTACACCTAGTAAAACAAGCGTCAGAAAATGGACAAGTAAGGTGGGTCAAGTGTTCCTCAGCAGACATCAATTTTTATGTTTCTATTCCAACAACTTGCACCATAAAACAAATATTTATTTTATTTATTTTTTAAATGTTTTACCAGGAAGTAATACATTGAGAGTTACCTCTCGTTTTCAAGTACTGTATGTCCTGGGCACAGAGTTATAACAATACATGGATACATTACGTGAACAGGGTTATACAGTCAATTCACAGACATTTCATGGACTAAGCAGGAAAACTGGGTACAGGGGATAAAGGGCTTGTGAGTTTCAGATTGAAATAGAGAAGCTTTAACATCAGTGAACAGCAGCAAACGGCTCACACCCTTTAGCTGTGCCAAATGCTATCCGCCTTTGGGGCGGCAAAGATGTACAATGAAGGGGTTCAGATTGAATGCAGCTGTGGATTCAAAGTCATTGTCCTCCTGACTCATTAACATTCCAGTGGGTGGGGTTGACGTTCCAAATTGTCCAAGAAAAAAAAGCAGATGTTAACCCTTAGCACGCTGGTTCTGTGCAGAGGGGAGCCGTTTGTGGGGCGATGCAGAAGTACACTGAAGGGGTTAAGATTGAATGCAGCATAAGATTATGGCTATACACTTCCCTACCCCTCGTTAGATCTCGGCCTCAAATTTCTCGCTATATACCTGCCTGCCCCTTGCGTTCTGCTCAAGGATGTCTTCGATCTACCCTTTTGTATCTAAAGCCCTCTCCCGCCTATGACATCTCTCACTCCCTACCCCTCAATATCAGAGTGGCACTTTCACTCTCCACCTTTAAGGCCCATCTTAAACAACACACCTCTTTAATTAAGCATTTGCGTATGAATCCCCGGCTGATACTATACATCTCATACGTATTTACCATTACCCCTTGCATACGCACTTACCAAAACACCCTCCTATAGTCTCTCAGTACTCACTGTTTACCACTCAGATTGTAAGTTATTATGGGCAGGGACCCCTTTTGTTTATGTTTACCTTTATGCATGTTTATTCCTATTATGTCACGTGTGTTACTGTAGTAAAGACCTAAACAAAACAGTGTTCATGGAACAAAGTGATAAAACATTTAATACAGCTAAACCCCGTTATAGCGCGGTCCTCGGGGGCCACCCGATCCAACCGCGCTAGAACCGGGGTCGCCCTAATTTTTTTTTTAAAATGGCCGCCGCGCGCCTGATCGGGAGGGGAGGGAGTAAGGAGGGAGGGAAGGTGGCCGGAAGCCCTACATGTCCCCCAGCAACGGTCCTCCGAGTCCAGCCGTAACCTGCTCCTTACCTCCCACCACCGGCATCCATCCTCCTCCACCGGCATCCACTTCCTCCCCCCCCCCCCCGAGGCCCCCACACCTACTGGCCCTCCGCAGCATAATCAGTTTTGGGCCTAGCCCACGCGGTCCTCCGAGTCCCAGCCTGCTCCTCACTCCCCCCTACCGGCATCCACACCACCCCCCCTCAAAACGACACCCCCCCTCTCCTCCTGATGCCAGCTCCGCTCCGATCTCAGCAGCCGACACCAAAGGTAGGGAGGGGGAGTGGGAGGTGTGGTGTGCTGTGCAGTGTAGTGTGCAGTGAGTGCTGTGTGCAGTGAGAGTGTGTGCAGCCTCTGTCATGGATTCTGGCAGCGACTCACCATTTAAGAATTTATTGAAGAGTAACCAGATTGGGAGTGAGCTGGTCTGCAATTGTTTTTTTAATCTGCATTAGAGAGACCATCTAGAGAAGGAATATTCATATTTTTGAGACTTTAAATGGCCAAAGTTACATCCTCTTGATATTATTTCGTTTAGCTTAGCCAATTGGTCCAGTTTTAAATTTGGGAGTTGACACAAGTTTAGGAATTAATTTAGGAGGCGGGGGTGGCTTTTGACGGATCAATCTTTTTACCGTCATATAAAACTTGGTAAAATGGTTTAAATTGTGCTATAATCTCCATGTGTTTGTATGTCATAGTACCATTAGAGAGCCGAATTGTATGTATATTCTGTGTAGATTGCGTATTGCGCAACTTCCTGTCCAGCATGGTATAGGGCCTTATTTTCCCCCCTCATACTTTTTTGGGGGGAAGGCCAGCGCATAGTTTGCTCTGTTTTATGTGATAACACATTGAGCTCGCCTCGAACCTTGATCAGATGGACGGGGTGGATTTATGAATGTCCTCCAATCGCGCCAGCTCAGCCGAAAGGGCCCCGAGCTTCTTGTGTCTGTCTTTTCCTATGCCCGACAATTTTGATAAACGAACCTCTAATAAATGGTGTGTGTGTGTGTCGCAAATAGATGGGAAAACAATATCTAGGGTGCCTGTTAGAATCAAAAAATAATTTGATGTGGACTCCTAATTGGGTAAAGATCTAAGAGACACAGATCAGCAACTCCTATAGGCACCATTGCTGTGTTCTCCCAGGGAAGACAGATTGTTGATCTGAGCATTCCCAATGTCATGATTCGACCATGTGATATTTTGTATACCAGCTTGGGAAATCTGTGGGATTAAGTTTATCGACTAGAAATAAATCAATCCAGGAGCAAGATGCGTGTGGCGTTCACCTTTTTGTCAAGTCTTTAACCGAGGGGTTACGTACGCTCCAGATATTCACTAATTGGTGTGCCTTTATGTGGTGCAGTAATTTGAGTCTAGAGGCACAGGCCCTCACGTGGGACCCCTTCTAATATGGGATCTATCCTGGTGTTGAAATCCCCACCTATTATCAGGATTCTTGCGATCGAGTGAAGAATTAGAAAAACTGTCCCCTAGATATGTTGGGGGCGTATAGGTTTGCTAGTGTGATCTGTATCCCCCCACCAACCCCAAGAATACCAACCAGACTCACGTAGCATCCATCTTCATCTCTCTGTCAGATCAGTCTGAATGGAACACAATCCCTGATAAATATAGCCACACCTCTTTGTTTAGTCAAGGCTGAGGAGGCAATCGTTTTCTAAAGTGGGTCTCGAAGAACAATTATGGCTGCAGCCTCCCTCATCTAATTTGCAAAGGCAAGTCTAAGCTTGTGGGAGCTATTAAATCCCTTAACATTATGGTATTATATTTTAAGAACTGCCATGGGAAGGTGAAGATATGCTGTACCAGAACTTAAGTCAATTTGGAGTGTATCATGGAGAACATGTGCAAAGTTATTAGTTTGAGATTGGTGGGGGGGGGAGGGGGAAATGGGTGATCCTAAAAAAACAAGTAGAAAAAAGGGGGGCATAAAAAAAACAAAAAAAAAAAAACAAAGAAGCTCCTGGGAGGATAAAAAGGTCTGAACCCAGGAGTAGAGTTGCTGTTCCCACTAACTTGGTAAGCAGAGCACTAAACTGAGTACCTAGCTTGGAAGTCATCATAACACGGCATTGGTTACTTGGGCCTCCAGAGCTGAACCTAAAAGGCACAAACTTAGAAACAGATTATATGCAGCAAATAAAGTAGTGGGAACCAACAAACTTCTAAATTGTAGCCAAGAGCAGACATATACGATTTAAAATAAGACATTTCACAGCTTCTTGGTAGCAGTTAGTATTGAATATGGACTAGTAACTGTTGCAATATAAAGACCTATATAACAAATTAACTATCAACTTTTAACAAAATGCAGTGGGGGGAGGGGTTGTATGGGGTGACGAGGCCTATTTCAGCCTACCATTACAGGATTTTAACCGCAGTTCTCATGGGCCGTTCACCTTCTTTAAAGGCTACCATGGTGGTTACTTCGGGGTCAGCTCAGATAAGGAGTGTCAGATCACCCGATAACTGGGGAGCAAAAAAGACTGCAGGGGTCTCAGAGGATCTGGAACCAGTCACTTGGCCCCAGCCCCATCTCCATGACTAGAACAAACAGAAGGACTATCTTTCAGCTCACGGAGGACGTGATTCAATGGCCAGGGACCCTATCCTTGAGCTTGCTCTTCTCCACGGTTCTTGGTTCCTGGCCCGGTTCGTTTCTGTGGGAGGTCCAGCTGAAGTGACCATCCAAAAGGCCAAGTCGCTCCAAAAATCTTTGGAACTCTGCCGGTTACCGCATTGAGACCTGGGCTCCTTCTTTCATTACTGACACACGAAATGGGAATATCCATCTATATTTGATATTTTTTCACGGGAGCGGCCGTGACCTCTAAGGTTTCTTCGGCTCTGTAATGTAGTTAGGGATAGTTCCTGATATATTTGTGTCTTTTCCCCATCAAAAGTCAATCATGGACCGGTTACAGGAGGCCACTGAAATAGCTTCTTTAGTGGCATAATAATGCAAGTGAAGGTTAATGTCTCTGGGAGCTCCCGGGTACAGGTTCCTTGGCCACAGGCTCTGTCCATTTTGAAGCACAGCATACCAAACAGACACGGCAGATATTCACATAGATCCTGAATCGTCCCCATAGTCTGCAATCTTACCATCTCATAGGTGAGTTTTTCTTGAGCTATGGAAACATCAAGTATCTTGTTCTCCAAGTCAGTGGTCCGTTGTAATTGTTCAAGGTCTTCTCTGAGGAATCTCACTGACTGCTCTATTTCAGCGTGAAAGGCTGCTTTGTGGTTGCTGAATAGTTTAGTGTTAAGGTCATCTAAGTCATGTTTAGTGCATGTCTGCATGCTGGCCTCACCTCCCTCCCCGTGCTGTACGGAGCTGCCAACTTGGATTGATCGGAGGAAGTCTTCCCATTTTTTGGGCTTGCTGAAGGTGTCCCCTACGTGGGGCTTTTGGTTTTGAGCAACATCAGGTTGATTGCAGGTGTTTCTGTTGCCTTCTCTGGTAGCTGGATCCAAAATGAGAGTGCCTCTTATGCTGCTTTGCTCATGCAGGATGCCTCTTGGTCACAGAGCTGCACTAGGAGTCAGCCATCTTGCCTCGCGCCACGCATGCGCCTCATGAATATTTTCTGTAATGCTCGTATCTGAAATTCAGCAGAAGTTCAAGGAGGGAAAAGGGGAGCTGCCATGGAGTACACCGTGGCACCTTTCTATGGGCCTGTAGAGACGTAAAACATTCAGGCACAATCACTTATACTGGTTAGGTTCATGTTACTTGCTTGTTTGTGGTGCACATGATCTCTAACACAATGTATACAACAGTGGCAAGAAAAAGTGTGTGATAATTACAGAAATTCCATAGTTTTTCCATGATAACCTTCTTGAAACAAAACAAGTAATTCCTTAAATATCCAATAGGGTTTATATTAACCAATTCCATGTCTTTCTAAACAAAATGATTTATGAATTAAACGAACAGTGAAAATTAAGAGTCAGGATACATGCAAAAGTGAAACCCTGGTTTTAATCAGCTAAATTAAGAGGATAATTAGAATCAAGTGTTTAAAAAATTAGGTAGAGATTGTGAGGCGCCACCTTATACAAAAATCTGAAACTTTGTGTTTGGTCTTCACCGTCCAAGTGTGTGGAAACACGTCATGTCACGATCAAAAGAAATCTTTGAGGACTTCAGAAAAGCAGTTATTGATGTGCATCAGTCTAGAAAGGGTTACAAAACCCATTGCTAAGGATTTGGGGCCGCACGAATCAACCGTCAGACAGATAGTCTACAAATGGAGAAAGTTAAAGACCACAGTCATTCTACCCAGGAGCGCTCGTCCTACCAAAATCTCTCCAAGAACAAACTGGAAAATCATCCAGGAAGTCCCAAATTAACATCCAAAGATCTACATGCCACTCACGCCTTGAATCAACTATCAGAAAAAGATTGAACAAGAATGATGTTCATGGAAGGATAGTCAGGAGAAAACCACTGCTCTCTAAACAGAACGTTGCTGCCATCTGAAGTTCTCCAAAGAGCACATACAGTAGATGATTCACAAGACTGCTGGAACAATGTTCTCTAGACAGACCAGTCTAAATTTGCCACGACAGCGCAGACAAAAAAACTTGCATAAATTTGTGTATGTGCATACGATAGCAGATATCAGAAAAGTATGTCAACAACTGTGGCTCTGTATACCTATATCAAGCACCGTTCTCTCAGGACCAATATGCATTGTGCCACAAAGTACTATATACAAAAAAATGTAAGAAAACATTGTAAGCCTAATGAAAAAAAAAGTTTTTAAGTGGCCATGCACACCAGCACTTTTAGCCCTAATGAATCCCACTTGGCAAGCAGGACTGATTTAACCACAAAGCTGTATTATGGTTCTAGATGTAGATCGTTATTTATATTGTGCCCACAGTGTACTCAGCGCTTTACTAGACAATACAGTACAAGGAATAATACAGTAAGTAAAAACAAAATCTGACAATAATATAATCATTTATTTATAACGTGCCAACTTATTCCATAGCACAGTACAGTAGGATTGGAGGACAAAAACAAAATATATCAAACATTAACATACATTGTTACAGTAGGTAAGGAGGGCCCTGCCTCAAGGAACTTACAATCTATAAGGAAGGGTAAGTGAAAACATAGAATACACGGGGATGAGAAAGATGGGGTGTTTCCGATTGCCACCAGAGGCGATGCAGATGTAGACTGAAGGGGTTATGAATGAACTCAGCTGTGTTATGCAAGTCCTGTAGTCCAGAGCAATAGAAATTAGAGAGGGTGGAGCTGACGAAACACAGAAAGCAATCCTAGATGTTAATACATTACACGCCCGTTACACGTTTTTCACACCGTGAAGAGGGGAGCAGCTCTTGGGGAACCCTTTGAGACGTCTGCCTTTGTGGTGACGCAGATGTAGGCAATAAGATAGAAAATTCCTGCCCTGGAGAGCTTACAATCTAAATCGTATATTGGGAGACTTACAGAGACAGCATGTGAGGGAATAAGTGCAGTAGATGGCAGTGCTTGGCCACAAAGGTTGGTAGGTGCGACTGTGGGTGTGGAACAGTAGCCATGAGTGTAGGCCATTGAAACGCTTAATTTAAGGAGGTGAATTCTAAGGTTTGACGTAAAAGTGGAGAGAGAAGCTGCTTGGTGTATACGGAGTGTGAGGGACTTCCACAGGTAAGAGGCAGCGAGGGGGAAAAGGTTTAAGGCAAGAGAGCAGTAGCGGTGAAAAGGGTAAAGAGGCAGTAGTTATGGGTAGAGCATAGGAGACTAGCAGGAACACACAGATCAAAGCTGACATGTATGGAGGAGCAGATGAGCGGAGAGTCTTAAAAAGGTAAGGAGAACTTTGAAGGTTATCTGAAATTTGATGGGAAGCCATTAGAGCAATTTAAGGATGAGGTGAGCCGAGACTGTTTTGGGAAAAAGTGAAATTATTAACAGCAGAAGTTTGGATACATTGTAAAGGAGAAAGTGGTGAGGCAGGTAGACCTGTTAGCAGCATGTTACTATAATCCAGACGGGAGAGGATAAGGGCATGCATTAGAGTTTTAGCAGTAGATTGACAGATGAAAGGTGAAACTTGACAATATTACAGAGGGCTCCTGGTCATCTTGGACCATTGAGCAAACCTTTGCTGAACTCTGAAATACAGTATGTCCCGCCTCTGTTATTAGCCAATGCCAAAATCAGGACTGGCTTCTCACTCTGTTCACTTACCCTTCACGGTCACTTCAGTAATACTTTAATACAATAAAATTAATGGTCCAAGATGACTATAAGCTCTGATTTTTTTTTTTTACCCAGCTCGACACATGAAATGGTAGCTTTAGTGTGCAGAAAATACAGATCTTTTAGAAGGAGAGAACATAAGAACATTCTTATTACATTACTAAAAGAAAGTACTTACCAACGCACAATCTGGGGAGAATAATTTCTCATGAGTCTGCCATGCTCGTTCCCTCACAAGGTCAGATATCCTCAACTTATCACACAATGAGACAAAGTCTGGATCTCCAAATTCATGCCTAATAACAGACAAAGAATTACCAAAACAGATTGGAAAACTGCATGCAGGTACAATATGAATCAGAAGCTAGAGGCAACTGTAAACAAAACTGGTGTACTCCTCATGAAATGTTCAGCTCTAAATTACAGGCATGTTTACTATTGTATATTGAGATTATCATCATCTGGAAAGCACAAACATTATGCATCGCAGTACAATGGTGTTACAGACTTCTATAAAATGACCAACAGAACGACATGCCAAATAAGGACAAACAAGCGCACACAGATACAAGCACATATTCCTATTATGTCTCCTAATTTTTTTATTATTATTGTCATGTGCATTACTGCTGTAAAGCGATATGTCCAATAGACCTACATGATAGCGCGATATAGATATACACACAAAATGTAACGAGGGCCCTGCAATCTAAAGGGAGTAAAATGCAATGTTGAAACAAAAGATAAAGTGACTGCTCATTGTAGGACAGAGTATATATCAGGGTGGGGTTTGGTCCAGCCGCACAGCTGGTCCCAATAGGATTCGGGGCGTGTGCGTGTTAGGGTTATGCCAGATAGGTTGCCTTAAAATTGTATTGAATTAAGAAATGATCTTAAGAGTCACTGTTCTAAACCATGGTCAAATCATGGTTAGGGGGGATAGGAGAACCCTGCGCTGCAAATCTAACATGCTAGGTTTTTAGATAGTGTTTTTGTGTACTGACACTTTGTTGCTAGTTCTCCGTCGGTAGCATAGCCGATCGGAGGAGCACGTGTAGTGTTTGAGTGCCCTCGGAGAATCACATTCTACTGATGTAATGACGTCAGGGCAGCGACCGCCGCAAGTTTCGCGTTATCTGAAGCTTTCTCAGAGGTAACCAAAGCCGTGCTTTAGACGCTCCTTAAAATAGCCTGTCTTTTGCTATGGTAGTTATCACGGAGGCAATTTGCAACCATTTGTGGTCTGGGAGCTTTGTAAAGGGCATCATTGTATCTAGTTATAGCAGATTGTCAGAAGATCTTTTATAATGTTTCCCTTAGTTGTATACAGTGTAATTTATTATGTATACACTTTTTATACATTTATAATGATTTCAAAGTTGAAATTCTGTGTTGCATAACATTACAATTGCCAACATATTTTAGCATATAATAGTAATAGTTTTAGATGTATTTTAGTATTTACAGTTTATTTTTCTTATTATTACTAGTGAATACACATTTTTAATAGCTTTAGTCGTCTGTGCATATGTACCCATTAAAGCAAATATATATATAGCAAATGGAAATATTCCTGTATGCTCATTTGCATGTCTTAGGCAGGTCTGCAACCCCACCTTTCACCATCACCCAGCACACAGTACTTCCACTGCAGCAAGGGATTCTGGAAAATTACATGCAAATGAGCACACAGTGTCACCTTTTTGCTTCAAAACCATTTTTAACATGGTTCCCTATAGGCTTAAGCTTGCTGCATGGTCACATCTTTAAGCACAGCCAGGGTTAAGATGCATAGCCAGAAAACCCACCCACAGACAGCTGTTTCGACCTTAATGGGTCTCCTCAGTATGGGGTTGGTTAACTGGCTATGCAATGAAGCAATGAGGATGGGTTTACCATACTTAGTTAAATTATGGTGGGTAAAAAAAAAAGGTGACAAAAACCCTCCACAGCAAAGCATATAGCAAATGGAAATATTCCTGTATGCTCATTTGCATGTCTTAGACAGGTCTGCAACCTCGCCTTTCACCATTATCACCCAGCACTTCCACTGCAGCAAGGGATTCTGGGAAATTACATGCAAATGGACACATGCTTTGCTTTGGAGGGTTTTTGTCACCTTTTTTTTTTACCCACCTTCACACACACACACACTTTTTTTTACTTGGTGTACCTAGTTTAACTGTATTATGTATATAGTAGTTGTATTGATAAACCTGGACATAAGCTTATTATACTTAATTTTTTCAACCTTTTTGAATATTATTAAACATTGTCTTGTTGCGAGTCGACGGTGTTAATTGTAAATATCTGAGTATTCTCGGTGGATAGGATAAAGACAGATATTTATTTTTCTAGCTTTAGAGAGTCAAGTTTAAGTCATTATTCAATAAACGGAGAGAACATGAAGCCTTCATTTAGGCCCTGTGGGGCTAAAGTGCCCAACCTATATATCCATCTAGCTTCTCTTTTGAGGGTTTCTTTATCCCAGTCACCTCTTCTAATACTGGGAGATACCTGACCGATGGCCATAAATGTCAAAGACTTTGCACCCCCTTAATGGCAGATATTAACATAGCGAGCTACAGGGGTGTCTAGTTAGTTTCTTATGGCCCCAATGTGTTCTAAGATTCTGCGAAGTAGTTAGCGGCTGATCTTGCCCACGTACTTTTTTTTTGCATACACATTGGGCCATGTATATACACTTGTGGTTTTCTAGTTCATGAATTGTAGAATGTCAGAATGTCAAACTCTTGTTTCATCCCAGTTATAGAATTACTTTGTTGGAAGCACTGATGTACATGTCTTGCATGTGGAGCATTTATGTGATCCTTTGATCTGGGACTTTAACCATGTACCTGTATTTTCTACTGAGAGGTGACTATGTACTAGTCTGTCGCTAAGTTTTTTTTTGCCCGTCTGTTCACCATAACAGGATAGTTTTTTAGTACCTCTTTGTGCAAGAAATGTGTAGAAAAATCAGAAATAACCCAAAACATCAGGGGCCCCAGGCTTGGCTCTGAAGTATACAAATTGTCCCACTTCGTGGATAACCATACTGACCATTCTGGACCCTTCAACGTCCCTACCAAAGTTACAAGTCTTCTTGGCGGAGTTTGGGGCGCTTTCTGGGTACAAAATAAATGCAGAAAAATCTGAAGCCATAAATCTTGCATTACCCAAACAAGAACTAAAATTGCTACAGCTTAACTTCAACTATAAATGGAAAGATAATTACATAAAATACCTGGGAATCCACCTAACCAAAAATCATCAATCCCTGTATAAAACACAACTAGCAGGACCTGGTCTCAGATTAAAAGTGACCTGACAATATGGAACGACTTCCAGATCTATTGGTTTGGTCGAATAATCTCTATGAAAATTAATATTTTGCCAAGATTATTATACTATTTTCAAACGTTACCAGTCCCGATCCGTCCTAGACAGCTGAAAGAATTACAAAATACCATCTTTCAATTAATTTGACAGAAACAGCAAGCAAGAAGATCAAGAAAGATCATGACAGCCCCAAAATTGGGAGGTAGACTGGCGGTTCCCGATATTAGACAATACAGCTATACCACGCATTAACGTACGCAATGGGTCCAGAGCATGTATGTAAAGCAAAAATGTACTTAAAGTGAAGCACTACTTTTTCCCACTTATCGATGCATGTACTGTACTGCAATCGTTATATATGCGCATAACTGATGTAAATAACACATGTGTAACAGGCTCTATAGTCTCCCCGCTTGCACACAGCTTCGGTACAGGTTGGGAGCCTGTATTGCTGTTCCGGACGTGCTGACAGGCGCGTGCGCGAGCTGCCGTTTGCCTATTGGGCAATATGTCCTTACTCGCGAGTGTACTTAAAGTGAGTGTCCTTAAACCGGGGTATGCCTGTACTATTATGCTTGCCACCTGAAAAATACACTGGCACATCCCAGCTGGATCTTATTGTTGGGTAGATATAGAATCCACATTTGCGGACCCTGTCTCGCTACCAGCACTTCTGTGGATAAACAAAAATAACAATAAAATGGGTCAGACAGATACTTAGGAGTGATCAACTTCACCCTGAATATCTGGTATACCGCAAAACCTAAATATAGACTAATTGAGACCCCCTCTAGGATGGTGCCATTGTTCGACAACCCTGTATTTCCCCCAGGGATGGCATCTAAAGTATATCATATTTGGAGGGAAAGGTGGTGTTCTGGATTTTGGCAACCTGGTTTTGATGGGGCAGGTCATCAAAGTCGACGCATTATGCCACAAATACGCACTCACAGAAAGCAAACTCTTTAGATATCTTCAGATTTTACACTTTCTCCTTCATACCCATCTGTAACCAGTCTTCCCTCTCTCCACTGGATTTGAATCCATATGCAGACATAGGAAATACCAGAGAGGGCTGATTACCACTATCTATAAAGACATAGACCTCTTCCCAGGACCACGAGTATAAAAATAAATGGAAAAGGGATCTCCAAGTGGAAATAGACCAGGATGACTGGGAAGAGATTTGGGAGGAAGCCTCAAAAACCTCAATAAACAGTGTCACCAAAGAGAATATCTATAACATTCTATTTAGGTGGCATCTAACACCTGCTAGGCTGCACAAGATCTTCCCAAATTCTACTGGTTTATGTTGGAGAGGATGTGGCCAAGTGGGGGATATATCCCATATTTGGTGGTTCTGCCCCAAGATCCAGAAATACTGGGTATTAGTTGGGAGATTAATAGAGGAAGTCCCCCTCCCAATGGATCCGGAGATGTTTGAATTAGCCAAACCGGTTGGAAATACCAAATCATTCAACTCATAAATTGATTTCGCATATACTCGCGGCCGCTCGTTGTTAGATATCGTCCAGTGGAAAAATCCTAATCTTCCCTCAAAGAGCATGGTGATTATCCATTATAATAACTTAATTAACGTGGTTAAACTCACAACCCAGCTGAAGCAGAGAAACAGAGTCGTTCACAATATTTGGGAACCTTGGATCAGCAGATAAGGCCATCGTAAAGGGAAATTTGAGATTTGAGCAAGGAGAGATCGGTGGGAGGATAGAATACATTGACCTTGAGATTACTATCAATTTTTAAGTCTGGTGGCTCAATTGCCACCTTCCCCCGTCCCACATATTACATACACCCGCAATCACAAGATATGATGGACAGATATAGATATTAACTTTGTTACCAGTTTTATAGAGAAAACAGACAAACCTGGGTCCCACAAATAAATATAAAATAAATGAATGTGGGTTGGCCGAGGGTGGATGGCCAACATATACTCGACCCAAGTTCTGCGAAAAACAAATAAATATAGAAGGGCAATATGAGAACGTAAATGATTTATGTGAACATTGAGTAAAAAGTACAAATTATACAAATACTGTGATATTGCTGTATGTTGACCACTTCCCCCCTTTTTTCCCTTTCTTTCTGTACCCCATGTATACAACACTGAAAAAAAAAAGAAAGTTTAAACACATACACATACATATAGCACCCTGCGTATGTTGACACCTGGTGCTAATTTCTGTGGAGAACGGTGACACCGCGCGCTTGTTGCCCCCACGAGTCACCGCGATCATGTCCACAATATGCAAGAGATTATGGGGCGCGATGTTGAAGAGCAAAGCCGTGACTAACAGCTCTGCCTCGACTGGGGATGATGAAAGTGCTCGGTCCTTTCTGCAGTGAACCCTCCAGCATTGTGCATGTGTGCGTGTGTACGCGTGACAAGCAGTACTGGTCAAACTCAAGACTACCGTGAGTACAAGCAACAGCAGCATCTCTATCATCATGATCTTTCTGTCCTCTCAAACCCCCATGCTAGTAGACATTCACAGTTACACTGCTTTAGGAATTGCTGGCTTCAATAATAAGCATAGCAGTGTGTCGGCTCAACTGAGCAATGTCTTTTCAATATGACCCCAGCTGTACTCAATTTCAGATCATGGAACAAACATTGTCTGCACACTAACTTAAGGAATGTGTACAAAGTCCTTTATTTTGCACACATGGTCAACTTAACTGTACAGAATTTTCTGAAACATGATACATTTCTGGTCATTTTCAGCATTCAGCAACAGCATACAGTACACTGGAACAACTGCAAGAAAAGTATAATCTGCCACACCATTAACTGAAGGAACAAGGTGAAATTCCACCTTCTGTATGCTTCAGTGAATTTAGCAACAATAACAAGCCATCACCAGCTACACAGCATCATCCCATGAGAGAGGGAGGGGAGGGAGTGCTCTTACTCCAGAGAAGTGAGCTCAGACAGTGCTAGCCCAAGTCAGGTTATACCACAAGTTCTGGAAAAGCAGCTGGAGAAACAAAAACTACTATATTAAACATTGTTAGATACCTAGTCTTGTTCATCACCTTATCTCTGTGCTTAATGAGAACCCGTCGGTTTCCACCATAATGAGATCTGAGTAGCACATTTTAACTTAAGCAGAAGATCAAGAATGATTAAGAGAATTTTATGCTTAAAATGCTGGAGCGTATAGGAACGGGGGATATGTTTAGACAGTACATAAAGGCATTATATAGTAATCCATTGGGAAAGGTCAAGGTAAATAAACAGGTCTAGAACTCATTTAAAATACTTAATGGTACGAGACAGGGATGCCCGCTGTCGCCGTTAATTTTCGCCCTAATAATGGAGCCGTTAGCAGAATCAATAAGGAAGCAGAATCAATAAGGAATCATCCAGACATTGCAGGAGTTAAAATAGGGGAGAAAGAACGTAAGATTGCATTATATGCGGATGATATTCTTCTAAGAATAACTAATCCACTGGTCTCGTTGCCAAATATAATGGGTGTTCTGGGTAGATATACGTTTAGCATCTAATGTTAAGAGCCTCTGTTTTTGTTAGGTTAATTTTAATACAAGTCTTCCAGCAGAGTTGGCAGCCCAAGAACAAGAAAACTTCCCTTTCGAGTGGAAGAATAGAAGTATAAAATATTTGGGTACAAATATAAAGCCAAAAGTAGAGGACATGTTCCAGGCCAATTATACCCCCTTAGCAAAAATAATAGAAAACGACTTAAAAAAAAGGTGGAATAAGTGTATTATATTGTGGATGGGCAAGCGTTAATTGTATTAAAATATTGCCGAGACTTATGTATTTGTTCCAGAATATCCCCGTGACAATTTTCCAAACAGTATATTGCTACACTCCAAAGTAAAATGAATACATTTGGGAATTTAAAAAAGCAAACATTAAAACATTGCAAAGGCATAAATCCCTAGGTGGACTTGGTCTGTCAAATATCAACAAGTATTATCTCGTTACACAAGTGAAAGCTCTTTTTGAATGGTTTCAATGTTCCAAAAAAACTCTGGGTGGAAATTGAAAATGAAAATTGTTGTAAAGATATACTGTAGATACAAATAAGGCTCCGTGGCTCAGGAAGACAGATCGCCCTAAAGGTCTTTACGAGCACCCTACTATCGGCGCAGCACTATTTACATGGGATGAAATATCCAAAGATGAGGATTTTCATGTTCCCATGCCCTCTCACTCCAATATGTGGGAACCCCGACTTTCCCCAGGGTTGGATTCCAAAATATTTAAAAAGTGGAGTCAAGCGGGTGTAATTAGACTAGATCTGATGGAAGTGGGAGAGACTAGATGTTGTTTTAAACACTTTCAGGACCGGTTCGATTTTAAAAAGGGGAGAGATGGCAATATATGCAAATTCTACATTGTATAAACACAATTTTTTTTCTTTTTTAAACATGTTAAGGATGTTGAATCCTTTTTAAACAGTGTTGGTTTTGCTGGGTGCAAGTGGGCACAATATATCGTACATCTATAGAAATTTATTGGAAATCAATGCTGCATCTAAGCCAGGATTTGTATTAGCTTGGGAAAAGGAGCTGGGTAGGACATACTCTGAACTCGAATGGACACAAATGTGGAGCAATGCCAGCTCTTCCTTGACGTCAATAAATATTTTAGAAAACGCATAGACGATAATGTATAGGTGGTATTATACACCACAAAAACTGAAAGAATGCTATCCAGGGACTAAGTGCTGGAGAGGTTTGTCACGGGAGACCAATGCTTTTAACACCAAAATACCCGAATCCTTTGATTGAGCAAAGCAAGAGATAAAATAAATTGTTTAAATAAATAATTTAAATAATTTATTTTCAGAATGAACATACACAGCTTGATTTACATTTACAACAAAAAAGTACACTACTGTACTAGTTACGCTGTTGAGTCTTGTTACAGGATAGATCTTTCACTGCATGACAAATCTTGTTACATGATGGAACTCCTTCCCCATGGGCTGCAGGGTTTTTTATGCACTATACTTAACCCATGCAGCCAATCTACTCCGTGGGAATACTTCCTTCCCCTCATCACGGAGTTGCCACTACTTTGCAAATCCTGGGCAGAGCAGCCATTTGCTAGGGTGGCTTTGAAATTATCTTCCTTTCCCCCTCCTTGCTAACAAAAGGTTTAAAACCTCCGTATCCTGGATATTCTTTGACGCTCAGAGGGCGGAGTAACCCGTTTCCCATGCAAATGGATTTTTATCCATTCTGAATTACTTTCCCTGAACCTTACTTTAATAAAAATAAAACCTTGGGTGCTTTTAAAACCCTTTTTCCCTTTCCACTTGTACAGAGAAACCTTGGCATATGATACACTGAACGCCCCTTTGGTTTTTTTTTTTTGGGGGGGGGGGGGTCATATACCAGGGACCTTTGAATGTAATTCAATTCCCTGCCCAGTCTTACTGTTCTGGTCTGTGCTAAAGCAGCGAGATTTGGTGGTGAGCTGCAACTGCTTTCTAGGGAGGTGGTCTGTGTTCCTCATGTCCTCAGGAATCTGGGGGGGGGGGAGGGAATCCCGAGTACATGTTTCGGGGTAACCCTAACAACATTTTACCATAAAATCACCCCTGAAATGCACACCCTGCACCTCTCCACTGGTTGGCACTCCTGGAACAGTAAAAAAACACATACACATACATCTTTATTACCAATGCAGTTACATGCCATGATTGGGTTGAAGAGCTGACAATCACAATTCCCCCAAATGGCTCAGGGGCACCCAGCCGGGCATAATAACTTTATTTACTGGCCTGGGTACCCCCTCACCGTCACAAGGTTGTGAGGAGGTGGGAACAATGTTACATATTTGGTGGAAGTGTAAGAAAATAAAGTGTTTTGGGGATATGATAGTGGAGCAGATTTTCAATATTACCAAGATTAGAATCCCAAAAGACCAGAGTATTATATTGCTAAACAGAGAAGGGGTCAAAGGACACAGAATTAGGAAATCTCTATTAATATACATGCTAAATGCAGCAAGATGTGCAATCGCTGCTAATTGGAAAAAGCTGGAGGCACACATTATGGAACAATGGGAGTAGAGAATATGGCAGGTTATGAGGATGGAACAACTATCAAATATAACCACTGACACAAGGTTATAATTTGAACGCCTCTGGCGGCCATGTTCAGAGTTCCCTGATAATAAACTATTGTGAAAAGATTTGAAAGAGGAAACATCTGCCAAAGTAGGAATAATAGGGACAATTTGGATGACTAAATATGGGTTTTGACTTGTTTAGATTTTATTTTAATCTAATTTTTTGTTTTGTGATTGTATTTTTTATTTTGTATTTATATTGTCAGTATGTTATTGTGTATTCTGTATTCTACTGCAGCAGTGCGCAATCTTTTCTACTCGCGCCCCCCCTCCTGATACCCTACCTGCTCGCGCCCCCCCCCTCTCTTACCTGCTCTTTGACTCCCGGCATCAAATGACGCCGCAGGATCACGACGGCACATTACCATGCCAACGTGACGTTACATGACCCCATGGCGTCATTGCGACATGTCGCCGAAGAGAAGATAAGTGAAGTTGCAGAGGCCTCACGCGATACCACGGCATTAATTTAAATGCCTTGGGGGAAGAGCGCAGGGCACCTGCAACCGCCCGTGCCCCCCCCCCCCCCTTAATAGTCTTGCGCGCCCCCCCTCCCCAGTTTGCGCGCAGCATAGTCGTCAGGATTTCACCCCAAATAAAGAGAAAAACAATATACTGCACTTCTGTATATGCAATGTGGCAAACAATTCTTCAGAGTCTTTGCCGTCTGTCAGTAGAATCCTCCTGATTCAGCCGTCGTCCATTTCCCCCGCGAATCCGGAAGACACAGTGATTCCGGCAGATGTGACGTCAGACGCCATCCGAAGCGATCGTGCTGCGGGAGGATTCTACTGACAGACGGCTTCGACTACCCATCTTCTCGGCAGTATCAAAGTTGCATTCACCTTTACCTGATGTGTCCGTATTTTTTGTACAGAATGTGAGTACATTACTGTTCCTTGATTTTATGTCGATACATTTTTAAACTGGTCTGCACTATTGGCTCTCCTTTGTCTTTCTCCGAGACATACAAGATAAGACTGGATTCCAGATCTGCTGACATTACCCATTACCACTGCTGTTTGATATCTGCCAGTCTGTAAGTAGGCTCTCTATATGAGCCAAGACTCTGAAGAATTGTTTGCCACATTGCATATACAGAAGTGCAACATGTTGTTTTTCTCTTTATTTGGGGTGAAATCCTGACGACTTTGCTCCTTCCGAATCCTGGAAGTGCTCTGTGATACTACCACAACAAAAGGTAGACACCAGCATTCCTATAGTCTATATCCGAGGTGGGCAACCCTGTTGCCATTCGCCACTTGAGGCGAATTAGCAGCAAAGTGTGGCGAATTAAAGATTCTAGCGCAGGCGGCCCATCTGGACTCCCTGTGTGGCCCGTGATTATGGCGGCGCCCAACCCCTGCTTCTGAGGATGGTAGGGAAGTAGCTCCAGCATTGTGACGTGCTCCCCCCTTCTCCTCCAGAGCCCGCTCTGCCGACACAGGGAAGATGGTAGGAAAGTAGCGCGGCCCCTCCCCCCGTGTGACGCGCTCCAGTAGTGTGACCAGGAACTTCCGGGTTCTGCTGCTGCTAGAGCATGCTTCTTACCTCGCGATTCTTGCCCTGATATCGGTAGCAGCCTGGAGAGAAGTGTGTGTGTCTACAGTCCTCCTGGGGCCCGCTTCCACCGCCGTGATCAAGTAGGCATGGGGATCTATGATGAGGGGAACTGCTGAAAGGGTGCTGGGGGAGATGGTGAGGAAGGGTGCTGGGGGAGAATGTGAGGAAGGGTGCTGGGGGAGATGGTGAGGAAGGGTGCAGGGGGAGATGGTGAGGAAGGGTGCAGGGGGAGATGGTGAGGAAGGGTGCTGGGGGAGATGGTGAGGAAGGGTGCTGGGGGAGATGGTGAGGAAGGGTGCTGGGGGAGATGGGGAGGAAGGGTGCTTCTGACGCAGTTGTAACTGAGTAGTCAAAGTGTTCATGTTTTGAATAAACTTGAACAGTGTGTGTTTTAAATTTTCGCATGCGCAACATAATACCTCGATTTTTACATGGTATAGCTATTTTCCCTTCTAATTCGCCACACCTGTGGCTACATTGTAAAATAGGTTGCCCACCCCTGGTCTATATCAATACATATATGTAGTGAACGGTGCAGTAGGGGAAAAGAAACAGTTGCAACAAGTAGAAAAATTGGCAGACCGATAACCCAGACTGGGCCAATGGACCAGTAAAAAGTCCGCTACATAACAGCACTCACCACTATTAGGTAACAAATAACGTTTTATAGCAATTATAGACTGAATTACAGCTTGAGAACAATCAATATGATATAATGGAAAATATTAAAACCACTTTAATGAATACAAAATTAAAGCATAGGGTATTAAAAATCTCCCTGATGGGAACCTAAGCTTCAAACAATGGAAGCATAAGCTTCTGACAATAGAAGCAAAATATATTGCAAAACATTACTAACCTCAAAATAGGGTGGTAACAAGGCCGGATGCCTAGCAAAAATAGAAGTTGAACCTACTAGGAGGAAGGGAATTCTTAGGCGAACTCCCCCCTCCCACGACCACGCTACAATTTCAGCTATATTACAGTATACTCAGATTCAAAGTGTGAGAGCGTAGCCTCTGTAGATCACTGCAGTGATATACGTAGTGTATTGAGACTATGCTGCTGATAAAACAATCTTGCAGCTCCAAATGCACCTTAAATGGATATTGTGACAGAACACTGTGTGCTGTTGATAGTAAAATAAGTACAATACTGGTGCATGCTCAAGTGTGCCTATGAATAAAAAGCCAAAATAGAGAGGCTCAATCAACTGTTCACTGAGTGCTTATGAAATGAACCTGGTACCCATGGGAGTTTTAAGCAGCAATCCCGACAGCCGTTTCGCGTAGGCGCTACTTCATGGGAGTTATCGGTCTACCAGTTTTTCTGGTTGTTGGGAAAAAATACTACATAAGAGAGCAAGCTTTTCTAAAAAAAATCAGATTTCACCAGAGGAGTGTTTGAGAAAACATGCGATATCTCATCTACTCCACCAGTGACCTCAGTGGGAGAAAATGTCACCATATGACATATGGTGATGTATAGCGTTTTCTTTTATGTTACATCCTTTTTATTTTGAGAAACTGTATTTTATTGCAACTATGTTCTTGCAATACTTTTTCATGTAATCTAAGCACTGTATTTTTATATATTAAAACATGTAATAAGTAATGCTTTGGGCTCTGAATAAACTGTTGCACGCTCTGGAGAGTGCATTTATGTTTTTCAGACACATTTTGCTACAACTGATGTGTGTTAAAGTGCATCATTTTTTTCTAAAAAAGGGCCATGGGGTCCTGACAAATTAATTTTACATCTTATTTGCATATCCCAGGTGGTGGAAGTGAACAGATGATTGAAATGGAGTAAGGGGTTAATATTAACTAATTGGAGGTACTTTTGGAAAGGAGAAAAGTGAGTTGGCTATAGTAGCCGTGTGTATTAACCCTGGTTGCATATCTAAGTCACGTGCTCACTTGTGTGCTGCTCGTGACAGTTGGTATATTGGGACAGATTTAGGGGAGATGTTAACTTATTTGAGGGACCTTTGCGAAGGGGAAGAGTGGGGCAGCTCGAGAGCTGTCTATTAACCCTTGACCTGCACAGGAGATATTGTCCATGAGGGACCTCTGCGAAGGAGAAAAGTGGGAGCGCTTGCTAGCGCAAGTATTATCCCTTGTACCGTATGCAGGTCTCGTGCTCTCTGGTGGGCCTTATGTGACATATACACATATAAAGAATGCTGGATGCACACTTAAAACAAGATAGAGAAAATAAAAAATATACACTTATCGGTAGCGGGGGTGCAAGCGGAAGGACAGGGCACAACAGGAGGGTTCAAAAATTGTAGAATATAGAAAATCCGCAGCACTCACCAGATATTAGAAAAATAGAATTTATTTACCACGTATGGCAGTCACATATAACAGTAGCAACATTTCGAACCTCACTCTGTCCGTTCCCGAACTTGAGAAAGGACCGAAATGTTGCTCCTGTTATATGTGACTGCCATACGTGGTAAATAAAGTCTATTTTTCTAATATCTGGAGAGTGCTGCGAATATACACATACACACACAGTAGTAGGTTTGGGTTTTGAACTTGCAAAGACTGTCTATATGGAGAGATGTATGCTGGGTATTTTCCAAAGCGATAGGAAAAAGAATGAATGGGTTGAAAACCAAAATAAAATTTATCAGATCTCAAGGGTGAAGAAATTAAAATGGCAGTGGTCCAGACCTATAAGAATAAATGATAATCGTTGGACACAGATTGTACTCGACTAGATTCCAAGAGAGATTAAAAGACCAAGACAACCAAAAATCTGTCAGAGCAACGTGGAGAAGAGAGGCTTGCAACCGCAGTACCTAGAAGATCCTTCGGGAGACCTTCATCCTGCAGTGGATCATCAAGGGCTGATGAGATGTAGATAGATAATGTCAATTTGTATGATCATTGGATTAATTTGCGTAAATCAAAATATCTATTCTCATCTAAATTGGGATGGTGAAGAACTCCCATCTTCTTGAACTGTACCGCATGCTAAAAGGAAGACACCCTTTTTTTTTTTTTTTTTTTTTTCTTTTTAAACACACCGTGAGCCGAGCCCAACACACACACACACACACACACACACACACACACACACACACACACACACACACACACACACACACACACACACACACACACACACACACACACACACACACACACACACACACACACACTAAAATGATGCAACTACCACCATTTTCTTGGCATATTATACTGGAGTTGCAGTAAAGTGAAAGATGCGCAACAACCGCTATCATTCTTAATGGCCATTTAATAACTTGTGCAACTTTTTCCTCAGCTGGAGGGGGGGGTGAGTGGGACGCAATCTGAATGTAAGTGAAGGACGGCCAAGATAACTTGACCACTACTCATGCGATCAAATGGTCACCATAACAAGTCCGACGGCACTCTGTTGCAGCTGCATTTCCAGCTGCGAAAGGGTTAACAGTTTACCCAATGTCGGGCTCACGTCTTGAAAAGTATGGATAATGCAAGCAAAACTAAAGCCGTTAGAAAATCACATCCGATATAACATACAAAAGAGGTTATGTCTATAGGTCTTCAAGACAGAAAAAACTACTACAGGATAGGGTTTTAAAATTATCAATACATTTTTAAATAAACATATACAAAGGTTACACGGGAAACTTCATAAAGTGCACGCAATACATTGTTCATGTTTAAAAATGCAATTCTTTATCATGTTTTAGGCGCAACAAACTTTAAAACAACCGGTATGACATGTTCTTTTTAAAGCAAATACCACAGAAATGGAATTGTATGATTTTTTTTGACAAGCGAATGATCAAAGAAGCTTATGAGTCTTTCAAATTGCAGGCTTTTAGCAGCGTTGTTATTATAGTTGTTTGTCAATATCCAAAGGATGGTGTTTTATATGATAATGCCACTAAGTAACAAAGAATACCACGCGATTGGATTACATACAGGTCATAGCAATAAGAATCCAGATGCTGGGACATAAAATGTCAGAACACAATGCACTTAAATGTTTGATTAGCACAAATCCAGTAAATGTACTTTTAAGAAGAGATCTGCTAAAAGCAAACTAACATTGCTTTACCACAGTGCCATGACCAAACTCCATTTGTCCACAAATGTATAACAATCACTCACGCATTTACAAATACAAAGCAAAATGTTACAAACCTGACTGAAGAGCGACGTTTCCAAACGTTATTGGGAGTAGATCGCTCAACATGCAGCTGTGTGCCAATGTCCCACCAAGAAGTCACATGGTAACAACTTTTATAATGTAAATGTAAGGAGAAGTCAAGAAGCCGAGTTACCCAGACGCAGCAACAGATGAAAGAGCATTTCTTTACAGGGTAATAAGTACTTGAGGCAGCGATCCAGCCTACCTGCTTTGTTTTTTCACAGAAGATTAACCGACACTGAACCACATTATTTTTTAGCTCTGGAGACTTCCCAATTCTCATGGTACTTAACAGTCTAATTGCCTGTATTTAGTTACCTTTTAGGGAAATGAAAATGCCTGTCAAATCTCCTGGGCCAACGGGCCAACAGTGTGTGTGTGTGTGGGGGGGGGGGGGGGGGGGGGGGGAGTTTCGTTGCACTTTCCTGTCGGAAGACCGTTTTAATGCCCAAGAAGTAACATCGGTAAATAAACCAATAAGCATCTCGGGAACCAGGTGGTGTCCGGAGCTAAAAATAGTGCTGTTTAGCTCTAAGGTCGTGCTTATAATCCCGGTGATGGCGCGCCAAAACAAATGTATTGAATCCGACGTGTGCGCTTAAAGTAGGAGCGATGCGACGGCTTGGTCGCGATCGCTGGAAGTCAATTCAATTTAATTTTTTTCAGCGACCGCAGCGTGATGTCAGTGTCGCCGACACTATAAGCGCCGGGTAAGGGACTAACTGGAATTGATTTAAAAAAAAAAAATAACATGATTTTCTTCATCTCTAGCTTCTGAGGTTACCATGGGTAACCTTTAAACTGCACTGAGCTCTGGGGAATGCTACATTTTAACCTTCTGGACACTTCATATTTCAAACACTTGTATCTTCTGAACAGCGTTGGAAAGGGCAAGAAGAGACCTTAACGCAAGTAAAATAATGAAATGCCAAACAAATGGAGATCAGCATGGACTGTTGCTATACGAGAGGCCTGAAACCCCATGAGCTGAAGAAACGTGTTACACCGCACTGTGCAGGATACAGGTAGCCAGACCCACTGGTCCTGAGGAAGAGCTTGTTTGCTGCAGTTGTGAAAACAAAACAAAAAACAGTTCTTTCATAGATATAATTGATCACTTTGCTTCCAGAGGGGCATGCAACATATGGCAAAGCTGGCCTCTCTAGTCAGGGCCACCAACAGGAGTTTGGGATAGGACAAGTGTCCCAGGGCAAGAGGTGGTGGAGGGGACCCTGCTCATCGGAAGTCGGTCGCAATTTCCCGTGATCAGCCAACTGGGCCCCTTGGAAACACTTCACATAATAGGTGGGCACCACTCCCCACTGAAGAGCAAGGGTAGTAGCCTTACCCCAGCAGCCCCCCTCCTCCCCCTCAACAACCAGGGCCCCAGTCAAGACCTCCACCCCGGGCCCAGGAAAGCTGTTGGCTGGTCTGTCTTTAGCAGCAAAAGGCTTAAAGAAAAACAGAAGACCTCATGTCTCTTCTCCTTCACTACTTCTCCAAGACCAACTGAGCTCTGCAAGAAGAGACTTGTGTGTTACTTAAAACCTAATGTATAACTACATCTATAAAGAACTATTATTTAATATTTCAATAAAGATATTATAAATAAAATAAAAATAAAATATTTCAATCCACGTGGATATTCCTTCTCATCAGATATGGGCTTAAACTCCGTTTTCAACTGTTTGAGGTAGATTATTGTAGATTGTAAGAATTTGGGGGAAAGGGATTAATTTGCCCGTTTACTTTTATGTCTCAAGTGCTTATTCCCATTATTTCTCATATTACGTTGTGGCTTGCTGCTGTGAGTGGCTAATCCAATACAAATAAAGGTTTACGTACAAATGATGGTATCAGAATTACTTTCCGCAAAAGAAGTGAATCGGCAATTTGTCTGTACATACAAGGCTTCTAAAACAGTCTCTTCATGAGAGAAATTAGACTGAAAAAAAACCTTCAAACAGTTGTCCTATGAATCAGACAGTACAAAGGAGAGCTGCTGTTTAGGGAGATAAGTCACAGTCAGCAGTTAAAGGGTCCAAACAGCAAAGTAAATTACTACAGTATCCACTGCATTGAGTTGACACAAACGGGCTGGGAATCCCATAGAAAAAGACCCAGTATTACAAAGTACTTATATGTTGGGTTATCAATCATGTGACAACAGCAATGAGCTGCTGGATAAAAACATGTATAGTATTTATAAGGCACGGAGTTAGATTATCATCTAGTTCTGGTACAGACAGACAAGACCTAAAGAGTTGACAACCAGACAATGAAACGAAGCCACTGCATAACTAGACTTGTTATTACGGTGTATAAGACACTCAGGAGTAGGGTTGCCATGCCACAGATTTGCTTTATATGAAGACAGGTTGTTAGTAAATTATGCACTGAGGAAACGACTTGTCCAACGTTAAAACTGGTTATAAGAATAGGTGGACACTGGTTATAACAGTGCATCAATCGCTAAGGTGTTGGGTTACTACCAAACATAAACCAAAGCTACTGTTTGCAAACACTCAACATAAAAATGGGTATCAAGCGACAGGGCATCAAAAGGCAAATAAACATTGCAATGTATATGAAGACTCATAACATATACACATATATATATACACATATATATATATACACATATATATATATATACACACATACATACATATATTATTTTGTAATCACTCATGGATTGGGTTATCATGAGACAATATGACATGCTGTATATGGACACCTAATAACAGTTACCAACCCAAGGAGTTAGATTACTATAAAGTAACGAGATATTATTTACAAGTACTCATAGTGTGTAACACAGCCCTCAAGAGTTAGGTTACCATCTGCAGCATATTTAACACCGTTATAAATGTACACAGTCCTCAGGCGTTAGGTTACCATGTCAGCCTCACAGCACCAAGGCCTGATGATCTTGTCCCTCCCAGTTTGACTTGCGACAAACGTC
Source organism: Ascaphus truei (assembly GCF_040206685.1). Classification (NCBI taxonomy): domain Eukaryota; kingdom Metazoa; phylum Chordata; class Amphibia; order Anura; family Ascaphidae; genus Ascaphus; species Ascaphus truei. The sequence continues at coordinate 320,355,284 of NC_134485.1, read as the reverse complement.
CCAGGCCCCTCCCTCCTCTCCCCCCGTGCCCCCCACTCACCCGCCCGGGCTCCTACGCTCCTCCTGCGGGCGGCTCGGGGTTCTGCGCGGGCTCTTGGGCGGCATGATCGCGCGGGGACAGCAGGGCGAGACAAGAGAGGGGGGCGCGCGAGGGAGGGCGCGAGACACAGAACCCGCAGGGGGGGGGGTGCTTTAGTAACGTGCCCGCGAGAGGTGAGATCCGTAGGTCCAGGCTATGGCCACACGTAGGTGTTTAGTTGCATACCCGTGAGTGAATGAGCGCTATATACAGAGGTGTGTGTGTGTGTGATACGGGCATAGACGTGAAAGGACCAAAGTGAATCTGAAAACTCGGGACCCAGCTGCTGCATCTCCCGGCTTCCCTGAGAGAAATTACAGTCTAACCGCGGGAAAAAAAAGGAAAACGTCACATCCGTCAAAGCGTCGCCTGGTTACCACACGGGCGTTGTGTGAGATGGGCGGAAGTCGGGAAGAGGACCGACAACTGGTAGGGATTGAATAGCGCAGGGGCCATCTTTAATGTGGGCGCAAACTACAGCTGATGCTTCAAAGGCAGACAGCTCGCCCTCTAGCTGTATGTTAAGCAACTGCAGCGGGTTTATGGCAGAAAATACACCTTGCTTTTCTCAATGTTATTTATCCGTTTTGACCTGGTATTTTTCTCTGTGTTGTAGGAGAAAACATCTGCTTTCCCCCAATGATAATTATAAATAATGGCGTAAATTCAATCAGCAGTACTGGTTCAATACTTTTTTTTTTTACTATTTTTTTGTAATTTATTACAGGATTGGAGCAGGGGCTCATATCTGAATGGTGTTAATTTCAGCTTCGGGGACCCCCTGCTTCCAGAGATACCTCCGCAGGGGGTCCTGGTATCTCTGCAGAGTTTAAAGGTCCGGGTCACGCGGGCCAATAGGAAGCCACAGCAGATGATGTCACGACTTCCTATTGGCCCACGTGACGCAGGACATTTAAACCGCCATTAGATGCCAGGGTTTCCCAACTCCAGTCCTCAGGGAACCTCCAGCACAGGTGGCTCAGTCAAAATAACTGAGCCGCTGATTGACCCACCTGTGCTGGAAAGGGATATCCTTAAGACCTGACCTGTTGGGTTCCCTGAGGACTGGAGTTGGGAAACATTGGATTAGACACACCGTTTCTCTGCATGCGGGGATCACTACAGAGGTAAGTATCTCGAAGCAGGGGGTGCCCGCAGCTGAAATTAACACAGTTCAGTAATGGAGACCCCCTGCTTCTAACCTATAATAAAAAATAAAAAAAATTAAAGAGTTAATCCGTATTGCTGCTTTCAGTGAACTACAGTGAAAATAAACAGGTTTGGCAAGCACAGGATTTACGAATCATCTTAGTGATCAATATTTTGCACCTTTAGCAGGATCATGATAGCACCAAAACATTGAGCGCTAATAAAATTAGAAAAACCTGGAACTCTGACTGATTTGTGAGTCTCACTGATTTTTTTTCTATCCGCATTCTCATAGAATTCAATGTGACAAAAAAAAATCAGCACATTTCCATAAAAAAAAATAAAAACACTTTACAGACAAGGAACACCCACATTACACAACAAATGTGCAAGGAAAGTGTGCATGACACAGCATACAATAAACAGTACTTTAATTGAATGCATGCTAGTCACATGCATGGCCTTATTCTTAGGGTGATCAGATGTCCCGGTTTTGCCGGGACAGTCCTGTTTTTTTCTGTCCTGTCCCGGTTGCCGGTTCATCCCGGAAATGTTCCGGGTTTTTTCCCTGGTCCCGGTATTTAGATGCGGCGGCGGTGAGGAGGATGCGGCAGCCGGTAAGTATTTTCTATGTAGAATGTGAATGAATGAATGCTGCCGGGGGAATTGGATGAAGGAGGATGCCGGGGGCGGGGCTTAGAATGCAGGCCGGGCCGCAGGGGATTGGCTGCAGGTCAGAGGATGCCGGGGGCGGGGCTTCCACTTTGTGCAGAGCACACGGTAGGTGTGTGGGTGTCTTCCCGCTCCTGGCTCCTCTGGAGGCTGCGCGGTGTGTGTGTCCCCCTTCTGCCCCGGGTCCCAGCCTGGGGTGATAGGAGGTTGTAGCGGAGATGGGCGCGGGGGCGGGCAGTGGTGGCTGCGCGGTGTGTCCCCCCTTCTGCCCCGGCTCCCAATGGCTGATAGGGGTGATAGGAGGTGGTAGCGGGAGTGCACCCGCCGGGGGAGGGAGGGTTGTACCATTGCCTCCTGTCCTGGTGCTCCCTTCCCCCCCGTCCCCTTGGTGCGGGAGATGGGCGCGGGGGCAGGCAGTGGTGGTGCGCGGTCGCTGCCGCTGGCTGGCGGGCAGTGGGTGCAGGGGGAGGCGGGGAGCTGCCTGCTCAGATCGCCGGCCATTCCTCTCTTCCCTCCCCCCCTCCAGTCACTCTCATTCTTCGCTGCCTCTGCTCTCGTACTCCACTTTGTGTGTGTATCAGTGGCTGTGTGTGTGTGTAACAGTGTCTGTGTGTGTGTATCAGTGGCTGTGTGTGTGTATCAGTGGCTGTGTGTGTGTATGTGCATCAGTGGCTGTGTGTGTGTCAGTAGCTGTGTGTGTGTGTATATCAGTGGCTGTGTGTGTGTGTGTGTCCGTGGCTGTGTGTGTGTGTGTGTGTCAGTGGCTGTGTGTGTGTCAGTGGCTGTGTGTGTGTGTGTGTGTGTGTGTGTGTGTGTGTGCCAGTGGCTGTGTGTGTCAGTGGCTGTGTGGCTGTGTGTGTGTGTTTGTTTGTGTGTGTGTATGTGTCAGTGGCTGTGTGTGTCAGTGGCTGTGTGGCTGTGTGTGTGTCAGTGGCTGTGTGTGTCAGTGGTTGTGTGTAACGGATCAGGGGACACGCGCTTCTCAGCGGGTCCTCATCACCTCTGGTCCCACGGCGGCTCCCTGCCCCGTTACCCCGCTCCCTCAACATCTTGCCTCCTCCACGCCAAGCCGTTCCTCCGCGGTGCACGCCGCATCTGCGTGCACACGATCGGGGCGTGCGCACGGCAGCCTTACAGAAGGTGCGCACACGATCCTCTTACCTGCCCTCCCGTGCTGCTGGCGACGCCCCTCATCGGCTGCAGGCTATTACCAGGTATCACTCCCCTGTCTCCCTTCCTGCTTACCTGGACCTATCACTGCAACCACTCAGCCAAGCCTCCGCGCCACACCTTGCTACCATTGGTTCTCCGCCCTTTATAACCCCAGTCTGCCCCCTCCGACGTCGCTCAGCATAGCTTCTCTGTGGCTCCTGTGTGCAGTGACTTGTGTGTCACGGTAGCTTATGACAGGCTGTAATTTACACCAAAACTATATATAAATATATATACCTGGGTTTGAACTGGGACGAGACTTAGATATAACAAATTGTATTTATTCCTTAGGATAAATGAACACAACAGATATGTACAAATAACAGCAAAATATAGACACTTACTTAAAGATTAGGACAGAAGGCCATCAGGATACAGACTGGGCCACTTCTCCCATATATCAGTTGACATCACAGCAAGACAGGCAGGTCATACAGCAAAACCTGCATCATCCCAAGACCTTGCATAAAGACACAGGCCTGATGAAATGCAGACATGAAGATCATGAAGAACATTTGCATGAAGAACATTTGCATGAAGAACAATGGGTAAAAGGTGGTTCTGACTTATATATCATTTTAACCCCCTATTTCCCAGATACGGCGCCGTCTAGCAAAAGTCCCTTTGAAGCTTTTGAAGCTCAGTTTGGACTTCCAGTGTCCAGTGTGAAAGGTCACACTTTTCTGATTAGTTCCTTTTGTCCGTTGGGCCAAGCATAAGCAATTAGCAACTTAGCCTTTGATGACCAGGTGATGTCAATTCTAGCCTTTCCTGCTCATCACAACAGGGGTTCCTCAGAACTCAACCAAAATTTCATATTTACTGCAAATCACTCCCTAACTTGCGTTCAGTAATACATACAGGCAGGTGCGATATATTAATACATTCCGTCACACCTGACGCTCGCAGAGAGACCAAACATTACGGTGTAATATGAAAATTAATAGAGATATTAATATCTGGCATTTCGCAGCAGTTACATATACAGTGTTTATACTCAAAAGGATGGGCTAACTCCCACTAATACAAATATGTAATTCTTAGCATGTTCAGCCAAGGACATCTCATAATATTCTTATATTTAATAAGGTTACTCATTTTGATTCCCTTCTTGGGTAGCTCCACCCCTACCCCCATCAATGAACCATTTGAAGCAGGCTTTTAGCTTCCCGCATAAACAATTAGGTAATTACCTTTTGATCACTATGTATCACACCTAGCAAGATGTCCTATCTAGCATACAGAGGTAACCCAGCTTTAAGGTGTCAAGACCATTTGGTTCCTCATGCATTACAAAAGGGCAGGCATTCTGCCTGTACATTAGCATTAGCACACCATTAGCATTCTGCCTGTACATTTCAAAAACTGCCCCAGAAAAGCACTTTATCAAAAATATATGTCCCTCTTATGACAAAGTTATATTTTTAATATGTGGGTACTTGGGGGGTTCCCCTGAGGCTGCACCCCAAGACTCAGGGGCTGGCTGCAAACAGGTATTAACATACTGTACACTAAAAAAACCCTTCTGCTTTTCACATTCAACTTCAATTAAGCCCTTTGAAGTCCAGATTTCCTGAAAAGACACCATACAGTGGAATTTTCTTAAACTGTAGCTCATTAACCCCTTATGACCCAGTGGGTGTGTTATGCAGACACTGATCCAGCAACAATACATTTACACAGGGGAATAAGCATTTTCATGTTATAACAAGGGTCAAATCACATTTCTGGGCCTCAGCCCAGTTAACCCCTTGTCTCCCTGGTGAGGTTAGAGGGGGGCCCTTGGGGGGTAACCCCGTTAATCCCGGGCCAAACCCTCACTATCGTCACATTGTGCTTAGCTCTCTGTTTCAGCTCCTTGCTCCTGTCCCTGCCTCTCTTTGGATTTCCATGGATTGATCTCGGCTCGGCTTGACTACGTGTACCTCTCTACCCCTGGACTCTGCTTTGGATCTCACTATGCTACTTTCTCCTGCCCCTGACCCTTGGCTCTTGGACATTTACCCGTCAACTTCTGGCACCCCGGACTCAGCAAGTATATCGTTAACCCTTTTCTAACCAGGCCCGGCAACGTAACTTACCACACTCCGGGCACGCCCTCACTGCTGTGGGTGCATGTTATACCCTTACCCACCTCAGTACTGGGGACTGGCCAGGTCTGCGGGCATACAGGCGTTACATAATGCTGAGCCCAACAAACGCAGACCCCCCTGAGGTGGGCCAAGGTGTCACTATGGATCTCTGGCAATTTTTAAGCGACCAAGTTACCGCTGTGGCGCAAAAACTTTCTACACTCTCTCTGCGGGAATCTCCAGCTGTACCATCCCCTCCTGCCCCACTACCTATGGGTAATTTGGAACCATGTATTCCATCTCCTAACCGGTATGCCGGAGACCCCCTTACTTGCCGGGGATTCTTGAACCAATGTGACGTTCAGTTCGAAATGTCCCCATCTCGGTTTCCCTCAGGTCGTTCGAAAGTGACCTACATCTATGCTCTGCTCACTGGTGAATCGCTCACTTGGGCTTCTCCCCTCTGGGAAAACCGATCAGACCTAACCCAAGATTATCCCAAGTTCCGGCGAGAATTCCAGTTAGTCTTCGACACACTGGCACGTAGGGAGACGGCCGCCTCTTCTTTGTTCCATCTTTCCCAGGGTCGCAGGCCGGCTGCAAGATACGCGGTGGAGTTCCGCACCATCGCTGCAGAAACCCAGTGGAACGATGAGGCTCTCGCCGCGGCATACTGGCAGGGTTTGTCTGAAACCCTCAAGGATGACCTCGCAGCTCATGCTCGTCCTTCATCTCTGGAGGAACTCATTGCCCTCAGTATCCGGATGGATCAGCGCATCCAGGAGTGACGCCATGAGCGCCAGCGTCCTCGTTTACTGTCTCCCTTGCCTGTCTCTCCTAGGTCTCCTACCTCGGCTCTTCCTGCGTTGGACGCCCCTGAACCAATGCAAATCGGTAGCCAACAGCTTCGGGCCGCTGAGAGAATCCGCCGCCGAGATGAGGGACTCTGCTACTACTGCGGCTCCCCGGAACACCAATTACGCCATTGTCTTCTGAGACCGGGAAACGAGAACGCCCAGTAAAGGTAGAGGGGCTTCTACTGGGTACTATTTCGTCTTCCCCCTCTTTCCCTAAAGAGCTACCGAAGAGAATCCTTCTCCCCATAACTCTCGTTGGTCCCAATATCAAGGTAGAGGTTGAAACCTTCATCGACTCCGGGTCTGGTGGCAACTTTTTGGATCATGACTATGCCTGCAATAATCGTATCCCGTTAGTCAAAAAGAAGTCGCCCGTCGGCCTAGAGGCTATCGACGGCCAACCGCTTCAACCAGCCTTCATTATTTGGGAATCTATTCCCCTCACCATGACCACCGCGGATGGTCATACTGAAACCATCATCTTCGATGTCATTCACTCCCCTACTGTCCAGGTCATTTTGGGACTGCCGTGGCTCCAGCTTCACAACTCGCGGCTTGATTGGACCAACGAATTACCTATCCAGTGGGCTTCTACCTTGGAGAAGATGGTTTCACCTCCCGTTACCGTGCTCGCCGGTCTCAACCCCTCTACTCCTTCTTTTTCTTCCCTGCCTGAGGTATACCATGACTTTTCAGATGTCTTTAACAAGACCCACGCTGAAGTTCTGCCACCTCATCGTTCGTACGACTGTCCCATCGAATGAATTCCTGGAACCACTCTCCCCAAGTCTAAATCATATCCCTTGTCTGTTCCCGAAGCTGTGGCGACCTACATCCAGGAGAATCTTAAGAAAGGGTTTATTCAGAATTCCACCTCCCCACTGGGGCCGATTTCTTCTTCGTGAAAAAGAAGGATGGCTCTTTGAGACCCTGTATCGACTTTCGTGGGCTTAACAAGATTACAGTCAAAAATCGGTACCCTCTTCCCCTAATCTCCGAACTCTTTGATCGGCTCCAGGGAGCCTCTATATTTTCTAAACTTGACCTGAGAGGAGCCTACAACCTCATCCGAATACGGGATGGTGACGAATGGAAAACTGCATTTAATATGCGTTCTGGTCATTATGAATACCAAGTGATGCCGTTCGGCCTCTGCAATGCTCCTGCTGTCTTCCAAGAATTCATGAATGATATCTTCTGGGACATTCTGGGAATTTTCGTCATCGTATATTTAGACGACATCCTCATATTCTCCAAAAACCTGGAAGAACACATTCGTCACACCAGGGTGGTCCTCTCACGTCTGCGTGCTAATCGCCTCTACGCGAAGATGGAGAAATATCTCTTCCACCAATTTTCCACAGCCTTACTTGGCTACATAATCTCCGATAAGGGTTTTACCATGGATCCTGAGAAGTTGAAGTCTGTTTTGGATTGGCCGCTGCCGAATTCCTTAAAAGCCGTTCAGCGTTTCCTTGGTTTCTCTAACTACTATCGAAAATTCATCCGTAATTTCTCCACTATCGCTGTCCCATTACGGCCTTGACCAAGAAAGGTGCTGATCCCACAGCATGGTCTTCCGAAGCCATCAAAGCCTTCGAGTTCCTCAAAAGGCCTTTTGTCTTCGCCCCCATCCATCGGCATCTGGATACTACCCTTCCTTTCACCCTGGAGGTAGACGCTTCTGACGTAGGAGCTGGGGCAGTACTCTCACAAAGATCCTCTCCTCAAGAAAAGCTCTACCCATGCGGATTCTTTTCCAGGAAATTCTCTTCTGCCGAGAGAAATTATGATGTCGGGAACCATGAACGGAGGAAGGATCTAATGAATCTTCTGAGACGATCCTTCCTGCAAAACACATAATTTCTGCTAATAATTTTGATATTCTGGATGAAATCAATAAAGCCCAGGCTCATATTCCTAGGAGGTTTAAGGTGCCAGAAGGACGTCTGTAAGCTGCTCCACGTTTTCGCCACAAGATCCTTGAGTGAGGGCATTCTTCGAGATCTGTAGGGCATCCAGGCTTCAAGAGAACACTGGACCTTATTAAACTGACTTTCTGGTGGCCCAAAATGAACAAGGACTTTTTTATTTTACCAGAGCTTGCCCAGTCTGTGCTCTGAGCAAGTCCGCCCGACACAAACCTTCTGGTTTCCTCCTTCCACTTCCCATTCCGGAGCAGCCTTAGAAGCATATTTCCATGGACTTTATTGTGGAACTTCCAAATTCTCACTGGATGAATACGATCCTCGTGGTAGGGGACAGGTTTTCTAAGCACACACATTTTATACCCCTCAAGGGTCTTCCCATTTCAGCTACCTTGGCAGACATTTTTTCTAAAGAAATTTTCAGGTTACATGGCGTGCCACTTTCCATTGTTTCTGACAGAGGTACTCAATTTATCTCTAAATTTTAGCGAGCGTTCTCACAAAGACTTGGGTTATCATCCGCAGACCAACGGCCAAACGGAAAGAATGAATCAGACCATGGAGTAGTATCTCAGATGCTTTGTATCAGAATCTCAAGACAATTGGGTGGACCTATTACCCTGGGCGGAGTTCACTATTAATTCACTAAAGAATGAGTCCACACAAGAATCGCCTTTTTTCATTAACTATGGTTATCATCCCAGCAGTCTTCCTCTCTCCTCCCTTCCGTCTGGTGTTCCTGCAGCAGATACTCACGTCTACAATCTACAGAATTCTTGGAAAAAGATTCAAAGAGCCTTGCAAGGTTCCATCCAAAAACAAAAGAAGAAAGCAGATCGGCGACGTCAGGTGGGCCCAGTATACAAATCTGGAGACAGAGTTTGGCTTTCCTCAAGAAATATCAAACTCAAAACTCCTTCCCAGAAGTTGGCTCCTAGATGTTTGGGTCCCTTCAAGGTCCTCGAACGGATCAACCCGGTGGCATATCGACTTTCGCTTCCTCCCACCATGAAGATACCCTCTGTGTTTCACGTATCCCTCCTGAAACCCTTTGTCCAAAATGTACACTTTCCAGACCGTCCTCGGAGACCTAGTCCCGTCACTATACAAGGACAACAGGAATACGAGGTCCAGTCCATTCTTGATTCACGTTGGTCCAGGGTCAGACTCCAATTCCTCGTTCATTGGAAAGGATATGGCCCAGAGGAACGCTCATGGGTACCATGTCATCATATCCACGCTCCAGCTCTTCTCTAACAATTTCGTCTGAAATTTCCTCATAAACCTTGGGAGGATCATCCGGAGTCCGATCCTCAAGGGGGGGGCGGTACTGTAACGGATCAATGGACATGCGCTTCTCAGTAGGTCCCCATCACCTCTGGTCCCACGGCGGCTCCCTGCCCCGTTACCCCGCTCCCTCAACATCTTACCTCCTCCACGCCATGCCGTTCCTCCGCGGCGCACACCGCATCTGCGTGCACGCGATCGGGGTGCACGCACGGCAGCCTTACAGAAGGCGCACGCACCTGATCTTCTTACCTGCCCTCCCGTGCTGCTGACTCCTCCCCTCATTGGCTGCAGGCTATTACCAGGTATCACTCCCCTGTCTCCCTTCCTGCTTACCTGGACCTATCACTGCAGCCGCTCAGCCAAGCCTCCGCTCCACCCCTTGCTACCATTGGTCCTCCTTCCCTTATAACCCCAGTCTGCTCTCCGTCGTCGCTCAGCATAGCTTCTCTGTGGCTCCTGTGTGCAGTGACTTGTGCTTACCTCTCTGTTCCAGCTCCTTGCTCCTGACCCTGCCTCTGTTTGGATTTCCCTGGTTTGATCTCGGCTCGGCTTGACTACGTGTACCTCTCTACCCCTGGACTCTGCTTCGGATCTCACTATGCTGCTTTCTCCTGCCCCTGACCCTTGGCTCTTGGACATTTACCCGTCAACTTCTGGCACCCCGGACGCAGCAAGTATATCGTTAACCCTTTTCTCACCAGGCCCGGCAACGCAACTTACCACACTCCGGGCACGCCCTCACTGCTGTGGGTGCGTGTTATACCCTTACCCACCTCAGTACTGGGGACTGGCCAGGTCTGCAGGCATACAGGCGTTACACAAACTGTGTCGTTGGGATTCTACAAAGGGGAGAATGTAGCCCCGGTCTGTTTTCCCCCTCTGACAGCCCCCTCCACAAGTGCCTAGCAATTGTGGGTGCCGCCGACGCCACTGACGGACCCGCCGGCATAACGCGAGGGTGGGGGCTAATGCAGGGAGCCGTGCGCTGTTCCCTGAGGCGGCCGGTTGCCGGGGACGCGAGCGGCCCGTTGTTAGGGCCGCGATCGCGTTGCCGAGGTCCCGGCGGCTCGGAGAACAGGGCGCCACCATTGCGCGATAGTTCGCGCATGCGCAGTGACCAGCAAGCGCAGGGAAGGACCCAGACAGATCGCGCATGCGCAGGAGAAGTGCGCACGCGGCCCCAATGCTTTAGCAGCCTCCTGGGAACTACAACTCCCAGGAGGCATAGGGAGGCAGGCACCAGGTGTCTGATAGTGGCCAATGAGGGTCAAGGATTCCCAGACATCCAGAAGAGATACATTTCGCGCGCTGAGCCCACGCTAGGCAGTGAGACCGAGGAGCAGCTAAGGGAAGGAGGTAGGGTGCAGGAGGGAGTGACTCCATGCACTAGGCCAGCAACCCCCAAGGCCCAAGATAGCTCTGAGTCGCTCAGTGAAGTAAGTGTTGCCAGGGATAGCCTAAGGATAGGGGCTCTGTCACTTACAGGAGTTGGAACTGGGTACAGGAAGGGGAAGGAAGGGTGTAAGGAGCAAGTGGCTCCTGCACCAGGTAAGGATCCCAAGTTCCAGGCAGGCCCCAATCCCTGTTAGGGTAGTGGGAAATGATAAGGGACGGCCCGAGATAGGGAGGCTGCCCTTAGGTGTGAGAGTGTGTGCAGCGTGTGCAGTGTGTTATTGCTGCATGTTGTTGCTGCAGGTTGTTGCTGCGAGGCTAGTGCTAGTTACAGTTAGGACTGGGACGAGCGAGGGGAGTGGGGCAGGCTATTAACCCCTTAGGTCCCAGATAGGTTCTCACCCCCAGTTGTGGTACTACAGGGACAGGCCCTAGGTTAGGGTTCCTGTCACGTTAGTGCCAAGTGTTAGTTAGGGACTCAGCGGATGCTGCGGTTCCTGTGAAGCGGTTCGGACCCACGTTGGGATCCATAGAGATTATTCCAGAGTAGGACAGCCCTGGCAGTCTGCGTGCCAGGAGTTCGGTTGGAGGATCAGAAGGAATCATCGCACGACTGATCCTTTGTGAAGTGTTGCTGACCCGAGCACTGGAGTGCTCGGCAGGTATCATACAGTCATAAGTGCACCAACGGGCCCTTAGTTAATAGTGACTGCGCAGTCACCCACGATCCCTGCAAGAGTGCGGGACATTGGGTGGGGTTCTTTGGACACTGGGTGGGATCACCTGGTGTTGGGGAAGTGTCCTGCGAGACGCAGTAGCTAGTGTTTCCTCCAGAGAGGAACACCCGTCATTCGGTGCAGGTTATGTTGTGTTATGTTCTCTATGCACGTTAGTAAAGTATTAGTTATTATCTATACAGTGTATGTGTGTTGTTGTATTTCTTGCCCAGGGGAATCTCACGTCACGGGGATCCTGGGTAAGTGGAGGCGCTGCGCTATGTAAATGTGTAAGTATTACCCCAGGCTCCCAGCTAGCGGAGGCTCCGATCTCCTGGAGCCGCAGGTGCGTGCAGTTACCAGTAGTTCCTTTGGGAGGGTTCAGAAAAAGGGCTACATATGTATGAAACTTTTTTTGCAAACTCACAAAAGCTAAAAACAAAGGGGGAAAGTAAGAACAAGGGAGGGGAAGAGGACAACTGTCTACCACTCTTGTTTGACCCGATTGACTTGAAGATCGAGAAGTACCGTGTGTGTCTTCATCTGGCTAAAAGTTAAACTGAAAATTGTGTAAAGGGAAGGTATCAAACATTATGGGCCTGAATTTATATTACCTGAAGCAATCAATCACATTGACTTGAATGTCAGTTTTTGGACAATATTGAATCCGCAAGACTATTAAATGTCTTTTTCGGCAATATGTACATTGACTAATGTACACTAAATATCTGTTCTCGCTATTTCTTGGGGTATATAATTTATTCCATACTTAATACGGTAGGCCAAACAGTTTTACACTATGTATATATATATATATATATATATATATATATATAATTATATAGCGTTATTTATGTACATAGTGCTTCACAGCAGTGATATACCTGACATAATAATATAACACAAAATGGGAAAGCAATGGCTGATGTGCCTTCAAAGATTATTGGTTTAATGCATGATCTTAAGAAATTCAACCCTTGCTAAATAATGTGGCAAAGCCTTTTTTCATGTCATTTTAGAGGATAATACAATATTTCAATAATAAAAAATTATTACACAAACTGGAACGGAGTTTGCAAATAAAATGTTAAAGAAAGTGGTGGCACAATGGGTCTATAAATAAAAACAAGAAGTGCTACAATGGGTTGTACTGCAAAAACGTACTGGTATTCTGTACAACCGTGAGCCCATCAAACTTTGACCACTGGTTTTGCAGCACAGCTGTGGTCCAGAATCCCCAATGCTGCCACTTTGATCTCTGGATTTGACAGCTATGTTTGTCTCTGCTTGGGCTGGTGGATGTTTGTGTTTTTTTTTTTTTGCTGTGGGATGTGGTGATGAAGATGCAGTCTGACAAAGTAACATATAGGGAGGTAGATGCAACATCCTCAACAGGTGGCTAGAGCGTTCAGGAGGGTGATTAGGATGCCAGGACTGCTGTGATGTCTCTCCCCATCTGTCCAAGGGAGTAGCAGGACCCCGAGGAATATAAACAATGTCATGGAAGTGCTAATTGCTGACAAAGCCGATTCTCTGTATGGCATTGGTTCTCAACCTGTGTTCCATGGCAGCCCTGGAGTTCTCCGAAATGTAACCACGGGCTCCTCAAAACAAAATCCACTAAAGGCTGATGTTTTACAGTAGGGTTTGAGCCAACATACAGTAATTACAGCAAGATTTAATTTACAGAATAAAAATAATAAAAACAAGCCGTGATAGGTCTAAACATTTTGTATTGTAATGCTAAAGAGATGATGATGTTAATGAAAAAATAAGTATAAATTCCACCCCGGAGAGTATTTTAAGGAACAGAATTTGGCTTCCAATCCTCAGTCAGGACGTATTTTAACATTCCCTTGGTTCTTCAGAAGATGGAAACCACTTCTTAAACGCTATGCTACTAATACCATTTACTGGTTCTGAAAGGACTTGCATTTTATTCCAATAATTCCTGTAAATTAATTCATTATTGGGAAACAAATGCATTTGTTTACTTCTATAATATAGGTGTGCATTTTTTTGTACAATTAAATAATCTGACAAAACATACTGTGTATATTTTTTGCCTTTACATTTTGATTAGATAAATATAAACAGCAATACCCATTCCCAATTGTTTCAGTCAGTATTGTTTTTTTTATACTATATGTTCATATGGTTGGTTGTCCTACTACTCTCGTTTTAAAGAATATCTATCATATGCATTTTACTCATTTTAGTTTGTGCAGTAAAAACAAACAAAAAAACCTTTACTAGTCATAAATCACATGAACTTGAAATCATTGACAATTTTGTATCAAGTATTTTCCTATCGGAGAGTCCAATATAATTACTTTACCAATTATCATTGTGTGTGTATGTAACAGCACTCATGTACGCTTGCCGATAAAGTCACATGTACGACGATATGGGTTTGCTTTTAGTACTCCCACATGAAATATTATGGCTCTGTCCGTTAATACAAAGCACATTTTGTGCTCTCCCTGAAAGCTTTGTGATCCACCCTCTTCTGTTCCTCTCTTATCCCTTTGATATACCGTCAGTGTAATTGCTGTCTCTGCCTCCTTTATATCTATCATTACCGGGGAGGCTGGCAGCCCTGTATTACTCTGCCAAACAGAGATAAATAATAGTTATCCCATACGGAAGAGAAGAATAGCTAAGAGAGTTGTTTTTTTTTTTTTTTTTAAACCCAGCATGAACCATCAGTTATGTTCCTCTTTTAGGATTGAAAAAAAGCCAAGAGAACCATCTTCAGAACCGCTGATGAAAGCGTAGACAAGACAGAATACGGGATACCAATTGCTTTGTAGTGATCCATAAGAGACAATGCATTCTGTAAACGTGAATAAGAGTTGACAAGTAGAATTTCAAAGGTTTAATAAAAAGCTAATAATGCAAATTTCAAATCCGACTTTGTATTTTCTCTTATTGGTGAGAACACCCAAAATATTACCTATTAAACGCCAATGTGCTAATGAGCAAGGTATGAGTTGTTTGGGTGGAGTTTATTTTCAGATATGCAAGTATGAGCTAGATTTTGACATCGGAGTAGAATATATACACAACTGATCTTTTTATCTTTCTTGGGAATAGCATGGTTGATGTGCTATCAACAGTGTTTCCCTTTTATTTTGGGAATTGGAAGGAAAATGGAAAACAAATTAAATCTGCTTCAGACCTCATGGATGGTATAGAAACTGGTAATAGTGGAAGTCCTAGGTAATCAGTCCCTCCAGACTGATTATCAAAGGATATCCTTTGAAAGTCAGGTGATCTGCCGAAACGCGTCAGGACAGTAGCGCCGACATTACGTCATTATCAAGGGCCGGAAGGAGTGGCAAGCTTCCAGCCCTGCTGCACACACCCACAGAGTTGGCGCGGATGATAGCCGATCTGGTCTGGAGGCACTGATTACCTAGGACTTCCACTATTACCAGTTTCTATACCATCGATGAGGTCTGAAGCATTGGAACACGAGCTGGCAGTGTCTGATACATCTGATGCTGTAGATCTTGCCGTACTGATCCCGTGGTGGTGATATACATGCCTGTTATTCTTTTCTGTTTGTGAGTGAGCCTGTTTCCCTCTCCTCATTATTTTTATTAAATATTTTTTACGCTATGGGTTGTGCGCTCTTTTTTTGTTTTATATATATATATATATATATATACAGGCATACCCCGGTTTAAGGACACTCACTTTAAGTACACTCGCGAGTAAGGACATATCGCCCAATAGGCAAACGGCAGCTCGCGCATACGCCTGTCAGCACGTCCTCAACAGCAAAGTTGAACTCCCTACCTGCACCGAAGCTGTGCACAAGCGGGGAGACTATAGAGCCTGTTACACATGTTATTTACATCAGTTATGCACGTATATATGATGATTGCAATACAGTACATGCATCGATAAGTGGGAAAAAGGGAGTGTTTCACTTTAAGTACATTTTCACTTTACATACATGCTCCGGTCCCATTGCGTACGTTAATGCGGGGTATGCCTGTATATATATATATATATATATATATATATATATATAAAGTAGATTTTACCAGATTAGAGTCCGGAAAAAACGAGACAGCACACAGTCCAGTAGTTCCAATGAAGCTGTATTCAGAGTAACATGGCACCACCTCCAATGTTTCGATCACACAAGCGTGACCTTCCTCAGGGACGTGCCTATATATATATATATATATATATAAAACCTTTGTTTGAGGTGATTAATTGGTATATACACCATGCACATTTCTGTATCTATGTAATATCGTGATCACATGAAGTGTTTGATTGGTTCAGGGATTGCTTGTAAAATGTAAGGGAGGCATGTTCTACATTTTGTTTAGGATTACTGGGGATTGCACTTTAAAATTCATTTTTAGCAATATAGAGATACCTGGGTAGAGATTACGGGCCATATTTACTACACAAAGGTATGCCACAGGATACTTGAGGGAACTGTATGGTGTTTTCTGAAAACTAGAAGGCGTCTTATGGCATTATACCGATTAGTAGATAAAGCCCTAAATCTCAATTATAACCACAAAAAGTCATTTAAAAAAACAAAAAGGACCATTTTTCCATGTAAATAACTGAACAACAGCATTGTTTTTTTTCCAGCAGCATTGTAAATAATAGAAATAATGAAGACCAGCAATTAAACAGGTTGTGTAAGATTTATTCCTTTACAAGTACGATTATATACAAAATTAGTAAGACATGTTACTGCCTAATTCTTTTATTTTCACTCATTTTAAAATATTAAGAGGAGAGGGCATACAAAGCCATTGAGGTGAGAGTCACAATCTAAAAACAAAGATGCGAGAACATTAAAAAAAAAAGAAGAAAACAAATTGCACTTGTTTTTATTTCAGGGAGTTTAGACCTCACATCTGCAGACATTTTTCAATTTCATAGGGCTAGAAGGCAGGCCACTCGCTGATATTAGCAGCGTTCAATGGGGGCTTGTGCAAATGAAAATGAAACCAATATATTCCTTTCTGCATCAGTGTTATGTAAACACACTCCCGCAATAATGAAATCAAGTCATTTTGAACTTCTTGTTCCATCCTATCAGAGGCTTTAATGATGAGACTAAAATATTGGAGATGGGTTATTCATCAAAGTTTCCCGGCAACAATACTTGGTACTAAAAACTTCCACCAGACTGATCAAGAAAAACAGAAAAGATTCCCTTTGGAACCAATGAGATTCTCTTTACAAAATCTTACTTGGTGTACATAGATTTGCCATCAGGAGACTTTGATAAATGATCCCACTGTGTGAAAGAATTCACTTTTACCTTTGAGGGTTGCTGGTCTGTTGACATTCATGGGAGAAGATTCCCAAAGTGCTATAGCTGCGATTCTCTGTTGATAGCAGGAAATAGCTGCCAACACAGGATCATGGCTTTTGCGAATCTCCCCCATAGTTCTTAAAATGACTTAAACAGCCATACTTATCACAACCATTTCATACTCGGTCATATTTCTACCTGCCTTTACTCACAATTCAAATTTATCTAAAAAGGTCATAGGTTGTATTTATTCTTTTTTTTTTTTTTTTTTGTAATTTATTTATTTTTTAAAGCATTCTATTTTACACAAATTATCGCCTTTCGTGTTTTGACCTGAGTGCTTCTGAAAACACGTTTATACGTATGTTTCGAGTTGGAAAAAAAAAAAAAAACATCGTTAATGTATGTCTTTCATGTGATTGAACGTGCAGTATGAAACAGGATTCAGATGTAAACAAATGCATATAGTTTGCTACAACTGGTGTACGCAGTGTCATGGAATAACTAGGTTTTATATAATAAAATGCAGTGACAGTTCCATGTGACCTTTAAACATTACTGCCCCTTCAAGGAGGGGTTACTCTTACTCTTTAGCAAGCTTTAAATCCATCACATATAATGGACAAGTATTTCTACCTCCTATTATTCAATTATTAATTACATATATTAAAAATAAAATACCACACTTAATAGTTGAGAGAAGGAAGAGGAAAAACAAATGCTTAAAAACCTATTCTTGGTATCGCACGAGATTAAGGTTTCAAGATAGTTTGTAAAGGCCTGGCCACTAATAACAAAACCCTTCAGCACACAACAAGGGTAGGGCTATACTGCTGTTAAATGATATCAGACGTGTTCACGTGGGGTTTTCTTTATTATTGCTCACATATGAGCGTCTCCACAGCAAACTTATTCTCAAAGTGAAGAATCTTATGGCAGTTTCCAACTTCCCGTTTCTGGATTCCTGTGGGGAGATAAAAACAAGGGAATGAATAGTCAATTGGGGAACAAAATCATTCCGGTTTTCAACATGTTTACAGTTCTGTAACAAACACGGATGAAAATTCTTGAAATGGCACAGCTCGTCATTCTGACATCTTAACCCAGTCGAATAACCTTTTTTTTTATTATTATTGTTAGTAATTGGTCTGTCCAAACCTGTCCCCTAACTACATTAGTTAGATGCTGTATTAAACTCCTCCCTATTTTTCTCCTATCACAGTCATTTTCTACATATACCAGTCATTTCTTTTATTCCTAAAAAAAAAGAAATAAAATAATAGAAACCCACATTGTCTCCGGTCTTGATTATTTTAAGACTCCATTACTCCATTACTCGTAAAATCACCCTCGCCTTCAATAACCAAGTAACTTTCTCCTAATGCAACCTTTCACCTTCTTAAATCTCTCCTCTGGTTCCCCCCATTACCGCCTTCACTGGCTCCTTTCCCAGCAAAAGGTGTTCTTCTCACACCTTTCATTGAAGTGATGTATACTTTTCTACCCTTGCTTATATACTTGAGCCTTCATTTCTCATCATACCCCTACAAGTACCGTGCGAGCTGTCCCAACTCCTGACGAAGAAAGAGCGAAACGCGTAGAGTGGTCATTAGTGCAGGACGGAGAACAGTCAGAAGTCAGTACTGTGAGACAAGATCGTGAAGATCACATGATGCAGAAGTAAAATCGGGTCGGATGTCACAGCGAGGACTTCTATCGGACGTTTACTCTGAATCTGATGTACTCCAGATGCGCTTTTTAAACGTATACAAGTACACTGTGCACATCTTAATTCTTTTAAAAAGAGACACATTAAACTGCATTACACTATCGGTCGTCTTCCGTTTCCCTTCTTTCAATTTGTCTTAAACGCTCTGAGTTGGCAGTCTGGGTGACGGAGGTGATGGCCAGAAGATGAATCCACTTAACTTCATATAAATGGCTTTAGCAACATACAAACCTGCTAGTTGCACATTTTGGAGAGTGGAAGTCTCCATTTCCCCCCCCACAGATCACACTGTCTTTTTCTTGCACTATAGGGTTATAACTTTTCCTTGAGCTATCCTAACTGCCCTCTCAAAACCTCAAATATTTTTTGTTCATATTTTTCACAATTTTAAACAATGTTCCTCAAACTGCACTTCGTACCAACGAAACGCTTTATTTGGTATAAGCATTGTCAAATCCTTTTGACAAGTCTGACATTAATGTAAACAACAACAGGTAAATCTTTGATTAATCTCCCGTCACCTTTCCTATTTTCTCTTCTATATCCCCTTGTCAAAATGTAAAGAAACAGTAAAGAACTTACACTTGTCTGTTTTTATAAATAATTACCCATCAGATAGATCAATGGCATTAGTTCAGCTTCCTGTATGGGGTTTAAGCATGTATATATATATATATATATATATATATATATATATACACACATACAAAATATACATATATATATATATATATACACACATATACATACACACATTATATATATATATATATATATATATACATACACACACACACACACACACACACACACACACACACACGAGATGTGGCCAAATTCACAACTGTATTAATGCAAAAAAATTAAATTGGTTTGAAACATTTTTTTTTTTTAAATACCTCGAATGGTTTCTCTGCGTTGGAGTTTGTAGGTCTCCTTGTCACGACATAGGCGATAGATAAAGAATCCCAGCTGATCTACTTTATCAATCCTATCGGTAATCACCATCTGTTCATGAATCAAATAGGACTGGGGAAGGTATGATCCAGACTGCAATGAAAACGCAAAAGAAAGAACAGTGTTTGTTTAGGCAGTCTTAAATGTGACATAGAAAAATCAGATCCTCATAAGGACTTTATATGTACGATATACACTGAACTGAATGTCCCAGAAAAGTAATTGATAGATTTGCTGGCAAACATGAATATCATGCAAAATGATGGTTTGCAGTCATGACATAGAAAGTGACAGAATTACCAATCATGTGATCTCTAGGGGAGTGTCACCATAGAAACGTTTTCTTTGATTCACAATTGTAAGATGTCAGTCTATAGAATAACCACTTCCAGTCAAGTTATAGGGTCCCAAAAATAGTGTCCTGGACCCCACCCTTCCCTTGTGGATCTAAATGATGGGGGAAGGGGAGTGATGTGCCCAGGCACAGTGGAACCCATTCTAACCACAGTTCACCATTTGCGTAGGTTTGGTTTACAGTATAGATGTAAATTGGAAGGGGCTCGGAGAGAAGACCGTTGGCGTTTCATTAGTGAGCACAGTAACAATGCGAGACATTGCGTCATGATAAACTGCTTGGTCAAACCATCAATGAGACCCAGAAGTGTGTAGTGTTGTGCTTGTGTTACAACACAAATATTCGTTAGTGTGTTTATGGCTATTAAATTGGTTGAGAAGGTAATAATCATATTTTCTGTAGGGGATCTCAGGGGAACAGAGTTACAGAACCTGTTGTGAGGTTTGGCACTGTAAATCAATAAAACAATTATTATGAATGGGGCTAGAATATGAAAGGATGGATTATTATTTTTTTAAATATACATCTGGTACCCTTTTTCTTTACAAAACATGACCCGTAACAATAATGCACTTCTTTTCAAAAACAATTATTTTAGTGCTTAAATATATCATTTCTATTTAGTAAAAATGCTATTCTGATGATAAACCGCATTCTTTCAGCCACATGCACAAAAACATTGACAAATCATGCATTGAAAACATTGAAAAAATTCTCTCTAAAATATAGCTAAATCTAATTAACACTTTAGAAAAAAACAAAAAAAAACTAAACCGTCAAAGATTGCCAGCTGTACAGTATATACAGAAACCAAGTGTCGTTTTTTTCCAGCTTCTACACCACTCTCAAGTTTGACTTATATTTTTCGTATCCAGACCATATATATTTCAGTAAGAAAAGTCAAGCTACGTGGGATATGAATATTCCTTCTTCAGCACTTCAAATGAGGTGCGTAGTTTATCTTTGGACTGAATGCTGACGTAGGGTCCTATTGGCCTTAATGAAATGAATGAGGCACGGCAGCACTCGCTGCCCACAGTATGTCAACGTTTGGCATGCTGTTTCATTTCAATGCTCATGCTGGTCTTGGGGGGGGAAAAAAACACGGAGTAAAGTAAAAAGTGCTAGTCTGCAATAACGTGTTCATTGTGCCAGTGTTAGGACAGCATCTTCCAGCCCTTTGCTGCAAGAGACCAATCGCTCCCGCAGCAAAGGGGTCAACGCAGAGCGATTACTCAATAGGGTAAGAAGAGCCTCAATGTTTTAGCTACAATGCACCTTCTCTCGTTTGCATGCAGAAGTAGTTCAGTTGGAGCAAACATAAAAGACAGCTTTTCTATGATGAGAATTAAAGAAGCAATAGGACATGGACATTCAAAGTGGTACTTTTTTGACCAATTTCCCTGAAACCTCAGTATGTATGGAGCACAAACGCGCAGTCATTCGGCAAGCAGAATTTGGATTTACAGTACGTCGCTAAACGTTGCCAAGTAAATGTGAATAATCCAGCAAGTACCCTGCAAACCGTAACCGATTCTGGCAAGATACATCGTTTATCTATAAATACTGTATATATATTTTTTTATGAAAGTTGTACCTTAATGTTGACAAGCAATTCCAAGAAATTCTTAGGTGGCATAACAATGGAAGTGTTCAGAGGAATGACGTAGCACTTATTCAAGCGGAGATCAAGGTACGCAGTCAGTTTCTGATGAGACAAAAAAGTGAAAAAGACATTTCACACAGCAGCTCGTGCAGAAAATCAAGAGCAGACACTTCTTTGTCAGGTATCAATCTACTTTTGAATTAAAAAAAAAAAAAAAAAAAAGGAAGACAGTTGTGAGACCATTAACTTATTATGCATATGTAAGAAGTGGAAGCGCAGGATTACCTGAACTGAGGCCCCCCGTAACTGGCACATAGCAACCAAACTACCTAATCCAAATATCTCACCCGGTGGAAGTCATGAACAATATCAGCAGGGTCACTGTCAGCAAATTCAGGGACAGGTACGTTGATCAGTTCAACATCTTCTTCTTCCAGGATCTGAATGCTCTCCCTAAATGAACGCACAGCGCTGTCTGCATAAGGTTCTTGGAGTATCAGGTCATCCTCATATCTTACTCCACAGAAGTAAACACCACGCTAAAAAGTAAAAGACAAAGAACAAAAGTTATTATTTCTTTTTTGAAATAAAAGCAAACATTGTTGTGTCGTCATTAACAATATTCTTCTCATCTCTGCTCTTTTTTTGATGGGAGACTGGTGCACAGATTAAGCAGTGATGAGGAGCTACGGCAAATAACATTACATTTAAATAATACAATAAATAAATAACAGAAACACAACTGCTAAACGTGCACTCGTACCTCAACTGTATTGCCTCATACTGTAGTGATGGGGATGGTGCTGCCTGACTGCAGAGTTAGCACTTTAACACAGTAACTGTGAACACAAATGCTGCACTGAGGTGGAATGACCCACTTAAGTGAACCCAGTTTATGTGTGTAACTGCGATGTGTGCGTGTGTGTGTGTGTGTGTGTGTGTGTGTGTGTGTATAAAATTTATAGTGCTCACAGTAATGAGAATGACGGGACACTGAGTCCCCAATGAAAAAAAGACACAGACAGACAAATAAATCCTAATCTAAAACCACAAAAAGTGAATATTAAAATGCTCTGTGCTGTAATGCGTTGGTGATAATCTCACGCTCACAGGGTCCCCACTAAGACCAGTTGCTGACCCCCAGGATGTTGGTCACTAAGGTGGATATGACTCGGGTGTTCACAATGGAACAGTACCCTAGTCTCAGACAGATGGGGGAAATGGAACTGCTCATGGGATTAATTGCACACGGTTTCGAGCTGACAGTTCTTTGTAAGGAATGTACTGCTGAGGTTGTACAAAGTACCTGCTTTAACTATGCCTCCTAAACCCTGTATAACCTGATGGATACTGGCCCTGGTTGTGGGAGTATCTGAATGTTTCAAATAGATAGTCAGCTATTAATGAGCTAGTCGCTGGCTGCTAAATCTATAAATATGAATATATAACCCCCTTGAGAAAGCACTTGCTTGTTAAACCGCTGTTGGTCTTAGAGCACCAAGCAGTGAACCTTATCTGTCAGTGCCTGATCCGGTTCTGCCTAGAAGCTCCACCCAGTCGGATGGGCCCGCATCCCTCCGGATTACTGCTCTAGCCTATTCCCTGGGGTTATATATTCATATATGTATAAATTTAGCAGCCAGCGACTAGCTCATTAATAGCAGACTATTTGAAACATTCAGGAAACTTTGTGGTTAGCATCGTTTGGCGTCCTGATTTACTATCTGGGCTTGCTATACAACCCCATCTCCATACACACTGTGTGTTCATTCATTTTCAACTGGTATCAGTTGGTTGGAGGTTGGTGGCCTCGCCTCCCTGTGTTTAAGCTCATCCCTTCCCACTTTTTAAGTAGCAGGTGTTCCATGTACCTGTGCAGGACAGGTCCACTGAGCCCATTCTCCCTCCACTGCAGAGGTAAATGAGAATGTTCACAGGTAGTGTTAGGACCTGCATACTGGTCATGCCGTGACGTGGCTGCAGGATTATAACGCTTTAGCCAAAGAGTTTAACTAAATGACCCTTATTCATGAGAATGCTAACATTGAAGCATTTAACTATGTATTTTGTCACATTGGATATAGCATTGGGTATTTTTGTCGTCTTGTTGTATACATTTGGCCACACTCCGTAGCACTCCTTTTGAGAGATAGATATTCATTCATTTTAATTTTCAACTGGTATCGTCTGTGTGTTTTACTGCTTTCAGATAAAATTCTATTGAAAATTTACGTTTAGGAGCCATCATTTATATTGGCACCCTTAACAAACAACGTTAATAAACAGCACTTCTAAAATGAACGGCAACAGCACTGGTAAATAAGTTCACCATATTCCTGATTAATTTTGACACAGGCCGGCAACGCGCAGGTTGACCCTGGCCACTATTTGATAACCGTCTACAATTTACAATTTCTGTGCATGTACTCAGCTACAATTCAGGGGAGACGCCGAGACAGATTTAGGAAAGGAGTAGAGTGATTCTGGCAGCAGCATTTAGGATAGATTGTAGGGGAGAAAAGTGAGAGGCAGAAAGGCCGGACAGCAGGAGGTTACAGTAGTTGAGACGGGAGAGAATGAGGGTCTGTGTCAGACTTTTTGCATTTGAGCAACAGAGCAAAGGGCGTATCTTGGTAATATTGCGGAGGAAAAAACGACAGATTTTTGCTACCTTTTGAATGTGGGAAGAGAATGAGAGAGAGGAGTCGAGTGTGACCCCAGGGCAGCATCCTTGGGCTACTGGGTAAATGATAGTACTTCCAACAGTAATGTGGAAGGAGGAAATAGGGCCAGGTTTGGGCGGAAGTATGAGGAGCTCAGTTTTTGCCATGTTAACTTTCAGTTGGTGGAGGGCCACCCAGAATGATGTAGCAGAGAGATATTCAGAAACTTTAGTCTGTACAGTAGGTGTAAGGTCAGGGGTTGAAAAGTAAATTTGTGCGTGATCAGCATAGAGGTGATATTTGAACCCAAGAGATGTGATTAGATCACCTAGAGCGTGTGTAAAGAGAAAATAAATGGGGTCCCAGGACAGAGCCCTGGGGTACCGCCACAAAGAGATCGCTAGAGGAGGAGGAGGTGTTAGCAGAAGAGACACTGAAAGTACGATGGGAGAGGTAAGAGGAGATCCAGGATAGAGCTTTGTTACGAATGCCAAGAGTATGGAGATTGTGAAGGAGAAGAGGGTGGTCCACAGTATCAAATGCTGCAGAGAGGTCGAGTAATGTGAGCAAAGTGTAATAACCTCTGTCTTTGGCAGCATGGAGGTCATTAGTTATTTTACTGAGGGCTGTTTCAGTGGAGTGAGCAGTGCGGAAGCCAGATTGTAGAGGGTCCAGGAGAGAATAGGTGTTGAGACAGTGGAGCAAGCGAGAGAATACAAGACGTTCAAGGAACTTAGAGGCAAAAGGCAGGAGGGAGACAGGTCGATAGTTAGAAAGATAGGTAGGGTCTAGCTTGCTGTTTTTGAGTAATGGTATGACTGTTGCATGTTTGAAGGAAAAGGGAAAGGTACTATAGTAGAGGGAGGAGTTAAAAATGTGTGTGAGCGTAGGGATTATTGTAGGAGCAAGAGGTTTTAGGAGATGGGAGGGAATGGGGTCAAGAGGACAAGTGGTAGAGGGAGAAGAGGAGAACAGCTACAACACATCCTCCTCCGTGACAGCGTATAAAGAGTCAAGGGATGCAGGAGGAGAGTTAGGAAGAGGTGGTGTAGGATGGGGGGAGGATACAGAGGGGATGGCCTGACGTATTGATTCCACCTTTTCTTTGAAATATTGGGCAAAGTCCTGAGGTGAGATGGAGGAAGAAGAAAAGGCAGCAGAGGGTAGTCTAAGTAGGGAGTCAAAGACAGAGAAGAGTCGGCGTGTATTAGACTTGTGCGTGTTTATTAGTGAAGAAAAGTAGGTTTGTTTAGCCTGAGAGAGGGCTGAGTTGAAACAGGATAGAATATATTTGTAGTGAAGGAAGTCTGTGAGTGTGAGATTTCCTCCAAAGGCGTTCAGAGGAACGAGTGCAGGAACGCAGCCTGCGTGTGTGGGAATTTAGTCAGGGTCTTGGGTTCAAAGGGCGAGAACGGCAGAGGATGTAGATCAAGAGAGGAGGATAGGGCATGTAGATCAAGAGAGGAGGATAGGGCAGAGTTGTAGTTCCTGACCAGGTTTTCAGGGTCTGGAGCAGAGTTGAGAGAGGATAGGGAGGAGCGCAAAGTGGAATCAAAAGCTGGTAGGTTAATAGAGCGCAGGTCTCTGCAGAACCGTGGGGTAGATGGAGGTGGAGAAGGGGACAAGTGAGAGAGAGAGAAAAAGTGATGAGGTGATGGTCAGAGAGAGGAAAAGGGGAAATGGAGAAATTAAGAGAGAGAAAAGTATTTAGTGAAAACCAGATCTAGGTAGTGACCATCCTTGTAGGTGCTGGCTGCAGTCCACTGTTGAAGGCCAAAAGAAGATGTTAGAGAGAGAAAGTGGGAAGCCCAAGGGAGAGAGGGGTCTTCAATATGGCAGTTGAAGTCCCCAAGGTGAAGAACAGGGGAGTCTGAGGAGAGGAAGAAAGAGAGCCAGGATTCAAAGTGAGAGAGAAAGGCAGAAGGGGGATGAGTAGAGGTAGGTGGGCAATAGATGACCGCCACGTGGATAGGGAGAGGAGAGAAAATCTGGACACTGTGAGCCTCAAAAGGAGGGAAAAGCAAGAGAGGGAGGAATTGGAAGGGTACGGTAGCGGCAGATAGAGGAGAGCAGGAGCCCCACGCCTCCACCCCTGCCATCAGGGCGCGGAGTGTGGGAGAAAGCAAGGCCACCATAAGAGAGGGCAGCTTCCAGAGCAGAGTCAGACTGAGTGAGCCAGATCTCAGTTATAGCAAATAGGAGCAGAGAGTGAGAAAAAAAGAAGTAATGCACAGAGAGGAACTTGCTAGAAAGGGAGCATGCATTTCAGAGGGCACAGGAGAGGGGAGAGAGGAGAAAGGGTGAAAGGGGATGGGTATGAGGTTAGAGGGGATGACACCCGAAGGAGTGGAAGTTGTATGTAGAGATAGAAATATCATCAGCCCTTGTCGATTCACTGCAGAATGATGACCTCCCAAAGGATCTTCCAGGTACTGCAGTTTCAAGCCTCTCTTCTCCACGTTGCGCCAACAAATTTTCTGATTTAATCTTCCCATCTTACTTTGGGTCGTCGTCTTGGTCTTTTAATCTCTCTTGGAATCCAGCCGAGTACCCAGCAACTCATTTCTTGCTATATATCCAGCCCACTGCCAGTTTAATTTATTCACTCGTGATGATGTCACAAACTTGTTTGCTTTTGAGCCCATTCATTCTTTTTCCTGTCTCTTCCAGTAATAAACTGCATACATCTCTGCATACTTCTTTGCGTTGTCTGAAGCTACTGAATTATTTCCACATTTAGGGTTCAAGTTTCACATCCATACGCGAGCACGGCAGAAGACACCGGTTGAAAACGTCCTTCTTGAGGCACAGTGGAAGGTTCCCTTGAAATATTGTCTCACTTCTTCCAAATGCGCGCCAACCCATCTTTATCCTCCTATTGATTTCATTCATTGGTCTCCCATCCGTTGTTATTTGCTGGCCAAGGTAGACAATCTTGAACTTCTAGTTCTATTCCATTTATTTCAAGCTTTCCATACTTTACACATTTGTTGAACATCACTTTAATCTTGGTGAGGTTCATATGTAAGCCCACAGCCTTATTTAATTCGGCAAGTTCTCCAATTTGTTGCTGGAGGTCTTCTGGGCTTGTGGCAAAAATAATGTCATCTGCAAACCGTAGGCGACTCAAATATGCAGTTGATTTTGATTCCTTTTTCTTCTGAAATCGAATGTCTTGAACAATTCAAGTGTTGTGGTGAAAAGCTCTGGACGACATGGTGCCGCACTCCCTTGCTGATCCTTAACTTTCTTGTATCTTCATGTAATCTAATGGTTGAGGTGTCACTCATAAATGTTCTTTATAATATCCATGCACAGTTCTTCAAAATGTTTCTTCTGAATACATCTATAGCTGCTGATGTGTAGACATAATCACATTTTTTGTTGTAATCTACGAATACCAAGCCGAGTGGTAAGATCATATTCATTACTGTGGGAAATCATTTCTTGTAAGACTTGGATGTGGTCCATTGTGTTGTATCCAGTGTAAAATCCTGCTTGTTCTTTGGCTGGTCAAAGTCCAGGGTCTGTTGCAGTGGATTAGTGAAGTGAGTATCTTGTTAAAATCTTGTAAGTGATTGAAAGTAGACTGATTGATCTGTAGTTCTGACATTCTTCTTTGTCTCCTTTCTTGTGGATGAAGATAACTATGGCATTACTGCATTGCTCTGGAATTTTCCTGTTCTACAAGCAGCATGTAAAGAGTTTTTCATGTATATATAAATCACACAAATGACTAAGCCAAGGCTGTGAGAGAATAGAGTGTATATGGTTGTTGCTGTCGCACATCTACACAAACCACAGCTACATAGGCTGTAGACGCTTGAATATAGCATTCTGCACTAATTACTGCTGTTGATCATGACACTTTCAGAGGTGGAGGAAAAAACACTGCCAGGATTTGTATTTCTGTATTCAATTCAACATCATCATTAGACACCAGTTACAACAGAGCATGTGCAGTTTTGTGACCAAAGCCACTGGTTGCCCAACTTTATATTAAATATGACTTAACCCAAGTAACTCTTGCAACACACAAATAGTATTATTTATAAAATAATCCTTGTCAAGAGTATTTCAAATATAATGTTGGGCAATGCATAAATGAAATGCAATCAAGCTACAGCACATTCTCTTCCATCTTCACAACTAACTCGGATTTCGGTGTGGGTTTTGTACCCCATGTTCAATTAAAAAATGCTGCAAGTAGAATTATTTTACTCTGTGAGACCAGTCTTTGTTCATCTGCTCCTTACTTTGCAGTGCAGGCTTCTCATTACATTCCGTACTGACTACAGGTATCTCTTCTCCTCCCCTTCAAGGTCCTACAGTCCTCTGTACCTCCACACCAACCTCTTACTGAGATCACTGCCTCCTGCGCACTCAGGGCAGTCCTCTTTCCACCATACTTGCCTTTGCTGCTCTTACACATGAAATTATTTGCAGTCCCAGCTCCATTTTCCCTACCATGAAGTCTCATCTAAAAACATTGTGTCAAGAATACTTTACCCTTTCTAAATGGACTTAATTATTATTTTAGCCAGCTCTATAAATCTATGGTGTACTTACACTTGCTCCTCCTGTCTCCTTAAGCAGCGATAAAAAAATAAATCAATTAAAAATGTTGTTTGTTTTTTTAACCTCACTTATCTACTCGCATAGGCAGGTAAGATTTTTCGACCCTGTTCCATAACACATAATTAAATTTGAAAGATCAGAGCAAGAATTCCTCTCAATATGTAGAAGGAAAGGAGCACAGCTTACGCATCAGTGGATCAAAAATAGATAGGGCAACTCCAAATGTAGTAACATTGTGTTTATTGCACAATCAGCTTAGCAATGAAGGTGTAGGAAACACGGTGCGTATCCTACACCTTCATTGCTAAGCTGATTGTGCAATAAACACAATGTTACTACATCTGGAGTTGCAATATCTATTTTTGATCCACTGATGCGGATGCTGTGCTCCTTTCCTCCTACATATCCTGATCTCTAACATTGAGGATTGCCCGCTGCAGAGTTTTTCCCTGTCTGGATTTCACTGTCAGGTAAAGGGCAAAGGCCCTCTGTATTTACCTTTTCAGTGCCTGCTGTTTTATTGATCTAAACCCTATGGGTAGGTAATCACTTACCAGGTGACCAATCTCTGTGGTAGCCAGGTGGGCACCACTAGGTCCCTTAATCTCCCTTGGGTGATCTCTGTTATTATACAGTTATTATGGACATTGGGACTATACTCTGAATATATTGTTCTTATACAATAGAGCACTAACCGGTTGAAGCAACATCTACCAAATCACTAATACTCAAGCATTCTTCACGCCCAATGTTGTTTTACTAAGTTGTTTAAAAACCTCCTCTGCTGTACAACATTCCAACACCACAATGCAACTATGGACACAAAGATGAAAGTTAAGGGGCCAGTTCCTTCTAGGACCAAAGTGAACCAAGGACAGTGGCATGTTTAGCAGGTTAAATGTACAGGATTGTCTAAAAAAAAAAATTCAATGGTGGAATGTGAAAGGTAAATTATAATTTCAACTTTTATTAATCTCTATGGTATGTGACGTGTTTTAACTATCTTTACCTAATCTTGTGTAATAAGACTATTTGTTAACTGCTGTATTGACAGGCAGATTGTTGATCCAGGTGCCTTTTCTTCTTCAGCTTGAATAATAGCAGTTTCATTAGTTTAACGTGATCTTGGGGAAGAAGATTAATAGACACGGAGTAGAAAAACAGTGCAATCCGATATGTAACATGCTAACCTACTCCAATGGATACGGAAAGTTCTGAAAACATTAAATATAGAAAGCAGTGTCATTTAAAAACAGCGCCATAAACACATTACAATCAAGTTCTTTCAACAGTATGCACCTTTCTGAGAAGGTGGCATTGGACCATGTAAAGTATCGGGGGCAATGACGGCGAGGATAAATGTCTGGTACAAATTTTTTTTCTTACAAATACAATTTTTGCATATAAAACACTACTATTGATTAAGCACTGGTTTAGGTCATATCATTTAGAGGATTTGATTATTATTTAGTGTCCAATGATTTCTCCTGACTTTAGCAATACTTTCTATGTATGTTGTGGACATTGCCATATGTGTAACCACAGTTCTGCCTTCTGTATTGATTTTGCATTCATGCTTTATTTCTTACCTTCTGTGCCAATGACTTACATTTTTCTAACATTTACTGCAATGTCACTGGAACTTGTGGGAATAAATGATCATTTGCATTCAGTATCTGTCATCTAATTAAAACTTCTGTGTTGTAAAATAAAAACAAATAAACACTTACCTGCAGAGCAAAGTATTTGTAGAGGTAAGCACCACCCAGGACTATGCCAGCTAGCATAAAAGCTAATCCAAAGCACATGCACCAGCACCAAGCTCGTCTCTGTCCAAGTGGAACATCATCCTCAAACTCCTGCAATTGAAACAGAGTAATGGTTTTTTTTAAAGCAGTGACAACTATCTTAAGCAGATTCCCATATAAAACAAAAATGTCAACTGTTGTACACTTTTTTTTTGTATTCTCCTTGATTATTATTATTATTGTTTATTTGTAAAGCGCCAGCATATTCCGTAGCACAGTACAATAGGCAGTGTTCGACAAACCTATACATTTGCTCGCCCCGGGCGAGTGGATTTAACCCCCGGGCGAGTAAATATTGGCCCAAGCAGCACACGTTTGGTACTAGGTGGCGAGTAGATTTTTTTGTGTGGCGAGTAGATTTTTTGGTGATTTGTCAACCACTGACAATAGGGGTACAGAGATTTGAAAATTACATGAACTGAGTCACATACAAGTAAGGACAAACATGCATAAACAGATACAAAAAGGTAATGAGGGACCTGCTTGTGAGAGCTTACAGTCTAGAGGGAATGAGGGGCAATGTTGAAACAAAAAGGTAAAAAAGTGGCTGATTACTGTGGGATAGGCGGACAAGGGGAATGCCAACTACTAGACGGTTGCAATAGTCAAGGCGGGACAAGATGAGCGAGTGAATTGGGATTTTAATTGCATCATGAGTGAGAAAAGGGATTATCTTGGAGATATTTCAGAGGTGGAGACGGCAGAATTTTGTGAGGGACCGAATGTGAGGAAAGAAGAGATCAGAATCAAAGATGACCCCTAGACATACTTGAGGTGTTGATGAGATTGTGGTGCTATTGTCAGTGAGAGAGAGTTTGGGTGTAGGGGTGGCAATGGATGGGGAAAATGTTCTGTTTTGGACATATTAAGCTTCAGATAACAGTGTGACATCCAGGAGGTGCTTGTAGTGAGACAGTTGGTGACACAGGACAGGAGTGAGGGGGAGAGGTTAATTTGGGCGTCATCGGCATAGAGATGATACTGAAAGCCAAAAGATTGTATTAGTTCACCAAGAGCAGAGGGTCAAGGACTGAGCATTGTGGGATTCCAACAGAGAGAGGTAGTGAAGATGGAGAGACACCAGAAAAGGAAACACTGAAGGAGCGGTTGGATAG
This sequence comes from Ascaphus truei, assembly GCF_040206685.1. Classification (NCBI taxonomy): domain Eukaryota; kingdom Metazoa; phylum Chordata; class Amphibia; order Anura; family Ascaphidae; genus Ascaphus; species Ascaphus truei. The sequence goes on along the minus strand of NC_134485.1, from coordinate 320,323,807 downwards.
GTAGAACGTGAACTAGAAGAAGGCTGCGTCACGGGGGCCAATGGAGCGGAGTGTGATCAGGAGAAGGGGGTGATCAGTGTCGAAGGCAGCAGAGATCCACGAGAATTAGTAAGGAGAAGTGACCCTTAGACTTTGTTGTGAGTAGGTCATTGGACACTTTTATTAGTGCTGTCTCGGTGCAGTGTAGAGGGCGGAAACCAGATTGTAAAGAGTCAAGCAGGGAGTTGGAGGAGAGAAAGTGAGTGGTTGTATACAAGTCGCTCAAGTAGGTAGGTAGAGAGGCTGGTTGAAGAGCGGGTTTCTTTGGAATGGGCGTGATGAGTGCATGTTTAAAAGAAGATGGGAATATGCAGGAGTTGAGAGGTTAAAAAGGTGAGTATCGGTGGAGCTTAGCGTGCCAGAGAGGGCGCGGAGGAGATGTGAGGGGGATCAAGGGGGCAGGTTGTAGACGAGAAGATGAGGAGCATAGAGACCTCATCATCAGTCACAGAGTAATATTTTTCTTTATCTTTTGCTTGACCTATTTAAAAATAAATATCAATGTGGAAAGAATATAATCCTATGCAGTGAACTGAAAGAACCACATCCTAATAATGGACTCAAAATAATAAATTATTATATATGAAAAACTCAATCTAAAAACAAACTGAGCGTGAACTCTGTAAATATTATATACAACAAGCCTGGGTCATCTAGGAGTTGTAATAGTATGCCAAGCTCAAGGCGACCTGTACCTCAGTGACCCATTGACCAAGTCCCCCTGAGAGAAGGGATCTGTATTCCCAGGGTATACCCAGTGTTACAGGTCTCTCCTACATCTCCCTTGCGTGCAGGGAACACACGAAATACACACCCAAAATAAATAGTGATTAGAATAAACACCTTTTAAAACAAAAGAATCACTCACAAAAAGTGAACGTTAAAATAGTGTGACACAATTGTGAAGAGAGTGAGACGGTGAATAGTTGCTAATATCCAGTAGGTCATTGCTGTTGGTAGCAACACATAGCATAGTATATTGACACTTTCAGACCACACAATATCAATATCCCTAGGACCGTGTGACTGGATACAAACTGTTGATTAGAAGTATCCAACCTGCAATTTGCCACAAAAGTTCATCTGAACCGGGTTAAACTCAGTTAACCATCTTATACATAACAGAATGATGACACTATAGTAGTAGAGTCTACATGTGCAAATCTCTATAATGTTGCTATACGGTATCTTTATGCCATAGAGAAAAATGGAGTATCAGACCAATGTCTGCCGTTCAGATATCTAAAATACGGATAGCTGTCTGGGGATAATAAACCTCAGCTCTAGTCAGCTCCGTAATCTGTTTTAGCTAGATTGCCAAATCCAACTCACAGCTGTACCCAACACTGCATTTACAAAATATGGGGAACTTGGTATAGATCCCTAAAATACGGATAGCGGTCTGAGGATATTATGTCCCAGATGTGGTCAGTTGTGTAATCAATTTAGCTAAAGTACCAGCTGCAACACAACTGGCTACAGTAGAGACTGCGACTATTCTAACACAAACCAGTGGCAATCACCAAAAAGACCCAGGAATAGCCTGAATACATACCTTAAACATATGCCTTAAACTAGCCCCAGCATTTCTGCATTGATTAATGGCCTATCAGATTAACAGCAGGGGTCCTTGGCAGTCCCATTGAAACTGAATTGGACTGCCAGGGACCCCTGCTGTGTTAATCCTATGGGTCTTTAGTCAATGCAGAAATGCCTTAAACATGCCTCAAACTAGCCCAGAACATACCCAGCACATACCCTGAATGTAACCCGGCTAGTTTAAGCGTTAGGATAATCGTGGCCTCGTCTTTATATCCCAAGTTGCCACAAGCTAGTGTTAGTGTTCCAAGTGACAGTATAACAACATTTGGCCTTTTTCATTTTCATCCTCAGTTGTTATTGCAGTAAGACAGGCATTACTTCCGCATAGTGGCCAACAGTTTTTTAGTAAAATAATTAGACAATAATACCCATTTTTATGTAAAATGATTAGAAGGAAGGCTAGTCAGGCTATGAGCTGTCACTTTAATGATACTGTAAGTGTGTAGGAGTATTTGCTTTAGCATTTATTTATAAAATGTTTTACCAGGAAATAATACATAGAGAGTTACCTCACCTTTTCAAGTATGTACTTGGCACAGAGTTGATGACAAATACATGGTTACATTAAGTGAACATAGTTATACATTATATATAAATGTATATATAGCACGTGGTAACGCACTATAAAAACAGAAGAATTAAAATGCACACAAAATATGAATCAATATAGATCAGCTAGGAAGAAGGGGACTAAACTCCGATTGCAAGAAGATCCTTAGTAGTAGTTGGCTGTTAGATTGGAGGTTTAAGTAAATCATAATAAAGCAATTATTGCCTTCCATTGCTTGAATGATTCAGATGATAATTCTTTGTTCAGGGCGGAATAGTTTCCATATTTCTACACAATGTCAATTCCCTCACCTATTCATTAGTCTCACGGTCAACACCACACCTTCACAGTGACACATGAGTGTTAGGAACAACACTTTAAAAACGCACACAATCTAAAATCATGATATTGTTCAGCTTTGGATATGAAGTTTAGAACTAAAACAATAAATATTTTTTTTTTTTTAAATAACGAACTCTTATTCCAGGGCGAGACACCTTCATGCCGGAAAAAACGTAATCCAGGAGTGGCGACTTCTCAGTAATGATATATACTTTGAAAGACATGCTTTTAAGTTCCTGCTGCACTAGTTTGGGTGAAAATTCCCAGTGAACTGTTTGACCATATGTTTCCCATCCTCAGGGAGCTAGAATATATACGGGGTTATGCTTCAAAGTGTGATCGGGCACTAAAGCACAGAAACTCCCATTGACTTAAATGATCAACACTAATGCACTTTAGAGCGCAACCTGTATAGACAGGTAGAGTTGACAAGCACGTCAGCCAGAACTCGTCAATCTTGAATTTTGCCCAGTTAAAGCAAATATGTTACCCGATCGCTCAAAAAGTATAACATGTAAGATCTAAAGTTGGGATACCTGCTTTATTCAATGGTCATACAACAAAGAACACAAACCGTCAAGGGGAAGGGTTTCCTGTTTGAAGATAGGAACACAATAAGTAGGGCAGGGAAGTTGGAAGCAACTCATTTGAATGGCTGAGCATGAACACAAACAGAGCACTCTTACAAGGAGTATATACCTGCAACATTACAAGTGGTATGCAATCAAGCTTGTAGTTTTCAGTGTATTGAAGCAAAACACTCATAGGTTCCACAGAGAATACAATACTGAATATTTATATTATATGCACGTAACAAAATCAGAATATCCCAAGGTTTAAAATGACAGCTATCTTGTAAAAATACAATCCACTGTCTCCAAAAATTACAAAATAAAAGGTAAAGCGAAGCGCCAATGTGCAGAGCATTACAAAGTTTGTTTAAAAACCTCTCCATCTTAATATATAAAATTGAAATTTGTGAGTCTGGTGCTAGATGTGGTGAATCTGATTGGTCCTCAGCCTCTGGCCAATCAGATTGGTGGCTCTATGACGTCACCCAACTGCCGCCTCACCCAACTGCCACACACACACGCACACAACCACACACACACACAACCACACACCACCTCCCACCCAGGTAATTAAGTAAACCGCCGCCTCGCACCCCTGCGCCTGCAGCCTCCCCTCCCAGCTCACACCCCTGCCGCCGGGGCCTCAAACCCCTGCGCCTCCAGCCTCTGTTCCCGCCTTGCCTCCCAGCTCACACCCCTGCCGCAGGGCCTCCCAGCTCACACCCCGGTGCCTCCCGCCGCCTCCACCAGCCGGGACCAAGCGGCAGAACGGACGGCCGGGGGGGGGGGGGGGGGAAGGCAGCCTGAGGGAGCGCGAGCGGTGGGCCGCATGCACGGGAGCCTGCACCTGAGGGAGCGCGAATTGGGGGCCGCGTGCACGGGAGCCTGCACCTGAGGGAGCGCGAGCGGTGGGCCGCATGTACGGGAGCCTGCACCTGAGGGAGCGCGAGCTGAGGGCTGCATGCACGGGAGCCTGCACCTGAGGGAGCGCAAGCTGAGGGCCGCGTACACGGGAGCCTGCACCTGAGGGAGCGCGAGCGGAGGGCCGCATGCACGGGAGCCTGCACGAGCTGAGGGCCGCATGCACGGGAGCCTGCACGAGCTGAGGGCCGCATGCACGGGAGCCTGCTTGCCCGCGTGGGGAGGGAAATGGGCGCGGGAGCGCGGTGGTTTCTGCGCAGTCACGGCTGGCGGGACGTGGGGAGCCGCCTGTTCGGATCGCCGGACGTTCCACTCTCCCTACCCCACCTCCTCCTGTCCACTGTGTGTGTGTATGGGAGTGTGTGTGTGTCACTGTGTGTGTGTCACTGTTTGTGTGAGTGTGTGTGTGTGTGACACTGTAGGGTGGGGACCGGAGCTGCGCATGGGGGGGGGAGGAGCGGAGAGAGAGGGGGGGGAGCGGAGAAACAGATAGGGAGAGTGGAGAGGAGGGAGCGGGAAATGTTAAGCCCGGCCAACGCCGGGTGCCTGTCCTGTCCACTGCCCCCCACCTCCAGTCCACTGTCCCCCCCCCCCTCCAGTCCACTGTCCCCCCCCCTCCAGTCCACTGTCCCCCCCCCCTCCAGTCCACTGTCCCCCCCCCCTCCAGTCCACTGTCCCCCCCCCTCCAGTCCACTGTCCCCCCCCCTCCAGTCCACTGTCCCCCCCCCCTCCAGTCCACTGTTCCCCCCCCCCTCCAGTCCACTGTCCCCCCCCCCCTCCAGTCCACTGCCCCCCCCTCCAGTCCACTGCCCCCCCCTCCAGTCCACTGTCCCCCCCCTCCAGTCCACGGTCCCCCCCTCTAGTCCACTGTCCCCCCCCCCCCCCCTCCAGTCCACTGTCCCTCCCTCTGGGGGGTGGGGGAACGGAGAAAGAGGGGGAGCACAGAAATAGGGGGAGAGGAGGGAGCGGGAAATTTAATTCACAGGCAACGCCGGGTCTCTCAGCTAGTACAAAATATTTTATTTTTAATCAGCCGCATAGTACACTGAAAAACTTGCATTTAGAATGATTTGCTGCTTGCAGGGCCTCTTAAATATTGTTTCTACTGTGACATTTTCATACATAGTTTAGACATTAAAAAAAAGTTATAGTGGGTAAAAATAAAGTGACAAAAAAACCTCCACCCTACAGAGTACAGCAAATAAAAATACCACTTGTGCATGTCTCCGACAGGTCTGCAACCTGTCTTTCCCCATTATCGCTTAGGCTGCGTCCATAGGACTGCAGCCGTGCGGAGGCGCGCGGAGGCTGAGGGAAAGCGGGTGCTTTCCCTGGCCTTGGTCCGTGCGCGTGTCGGTGGGGGGGCCTGTGACGTCTATCTTTTGAAAAAGACCTACGCTTCCGCACGCACGAGCCTAACTAAAGCCGTTCTCATTACGGATGCAGGGGCTCACTGAGAAGCGTCAGCGCGCCTCAGCACGGGTCAGCGCCTAAGCGCTGACCCTGGACGCAGCCGTAGGCCTCGGATATAGAGGGCGTGTGCGCGACGTAGTGCATGGCGTCGCGAGCTCCTGTAGGCCGAGCGATCTGTGGACTGACATCCTCAGCAACGGGGAGGTGTGGCCGTGACATCACAAGGCTGGTTCACCCTCATTGGCTGAACCGCTCACATGACCCGGCCGTCGCGCTTCCTCGCCTGCATGCACTATGGCTGGCTCCATAGATCCCCTGCATTTTGTTAGAGCCATGCACGCGCCTTCGCTCACACCATGGCCGCGGCCTTAGCCCAGGTTGTGCTAAAAAAGCCGTGTTAGGCCTGGGACATAGTAAGCGCTTAGGTGCTGCCGCTCGCTCTACCAGGAGCTTTTTGCTGTCCTGACAGAGGAGACAGCAAGCGCTTAGGAGGCGGGTATCACTGTGTGTGTCACTGGGGAACGTGTGTGTGTGTGTGTGTGTGTATATTATATAATATTTTAAAAATTAAAAAAAAAGACATGTGAGAATAAATTATTTATTAACATTGTGCAACTTTGATAAATATATTCACGCACGCACGCGCACGCATATGCATACACACACACACACATGCATATACACATGCATACACACACACACGCATACACACACACACACACACACAGGAGACATGGATCGGGGCAGAAGTGGGACAGACCGTCAGGTGGCGGGCCGGGGGCGGGCGCGTCACTGGCCGTGGGCGGGCCAGTGATGTCACGGAGCTGGTTCGCCCAACCGCTCACGTGACCGGCCTGTCTCACCGGCAAGCGGGGGAATTTTAAATTCCCCCAAGACCTGCGCTTCCGCAAGCGCGCGAAAGCGCAGGTGAGCCCCTACTAAAGCCGCTCTAATTGCGGCTGTAGGGGCTCAGTGCTGAGCGGGAACGCGCCTCAGCGCGCTTCCGCTAGCAAGCAACCAACATGTCCGGGGCCTAACACAACATGTATAAGCTTATAGGGGTCCATGTTAAAATGGACATGAAGTAAAAGGAGTGACACTGTGCTCATTTGCATGTCATTACCCAGAATCCCTGGCTGCAATGGAAGCATTGTATACCAAGAGATAATGGGTAAAGACAGGATTGCAGACCTGTCAGACATGCAAATGCACCCACAAGTGGTATTTTTTATTTGCTATACGTTGTTCAAAATCACTGCAACTTCAAAAATCCCTGCATCATCATTACCTTATGTAATTAACCAGTATGGATTTATAAACTAGAAAAAGATTATTACACAATGTTAAACATATAAAACTCACTGTTAAAAACAGTATGCAGAGTTGCAATACAGGTGAGAGTGCTTTCAAGTTATTGCAGATAGAGAGTGTGTTACCGAGCGGGACTTCAGCATGTCTGCACGTGCTTATAGAGTTTGTTTTATGCAGTTCTATGAAATAATATTATCTTATAATCTTTTTTTTCCCCTGGCAAACAAAGATTGCAATCTTTATTGTTTAATTGGAAGGGATTATTTTGCTTGTATGACGATTTAATGTACATCACACCATTTCTAAAGCATTGAAACTAAAACACCGGTCTAGATTATGCAGGACAATTATGGAGTACAAATGAATTGCCAGAAGAAATGAGAACCCTAGAACGTGGACTCTAATGAGGTTCACTTAATTGCACACCACCAAATGTATAAAATATAACTTTAAGTGTATTCATAAAACATATATCACTGAATGTGTGTTCAACAGTAAGTTAAAAGTAATTAAGTGTGGCAATAAGCCAGAGCCTCCCTTCTATAATAACATCAAATAGATGAAATTACTGTCAGATGGGGGAGAAATAAGGCTAACTGAATATATAGAGGTATAATAACAATCAAAACCAGAGACAGTATCATCTATAGCACCCAATGACAGAATAGTAAAAACTAAACATGAAGCAGATAGATGGTGCAATCATGTAGTGGGGTACAGCTTATATGTGAAATAGTAGGCAGTCCATGAACCCAATACAGGTAAAGGACAGTGTTTACTGTATGCTCATTTGCACATCTTAGACCGGTCTGCAACCCCGCCTTTCAACATTATCATCCAGCAGCACACAGTGCTTCCACTGCAGCAAGGGTTTCTGGGAAATGACATGCAAATGGGCACACAGTGCCACCTTTTGCTTCAAAACCATATAACACGGTCCCCTATAAGCTTATGCTTGCTGCATTTCACAGCTTTGAGCACAGCCTGGGTTAAGATGCATAGCGAGTAAACCCATCCACAGACAGCCGTTTCGACCTTAATGGCTCTCATCAGTGTGGGGTTGGTTATAATGGCTTTGCATATATATCTCTCTCTTAGCAGAGGAACTGAGTTCAGTAAACCTGAGTGAAACAGGAACTCTGGGACTCCAGCAGCTCAACACTGAGGGCTAATAGAAAAACAGGCCCACTAATGAAGGGCAGCAATATCAGTTCTAAATCCAACAAATGAATTACCCCAAACTTTACGGAGGAATTGTATCTTTAAATTAGATTATGTTAAAGAACAATGAGTCTCTGTGAAATGGCAAAATCGTCATAAAATGCATGGGTTATTGGTCCCTAACACACAACTCTATTTACAAAATGCAAAAAAAAAGTGAGACCATTTTATCAAATAGCACTATATAAAAATCATACATTCATCAAGTTTTAGTTCAAAATCAGAAGGCTTGAACTCCAAGACATACATTTATTGCCCATTACAGAATTCCACAGCTCCGGCCCATAAGAAATAACACTGGGCAACGCCTGCTTTTGAAACCATCACTTCATGCCCTCTTGCAAACCTTTTCAATTAACTAAAGTTTTTATTTACAAGTTTTCAGCAGAGAACGTCTTCATCAGCTCAAGTATACTAAGCCCACGCAGAAAGCTCATTTAAACATCTAGATGAGAAGCGGATACAAAAACAAAAACTAAATATATTATCCTCTTCAGCACTTCAGGAGAGAGCTGTGAAGGCGTCGGGGATAACAAAAAACATTGTGTCCTAGATTCGGAATAACTCAGCATAATAATTAGTTCCTTCCTGTCTGATCTTCAAACGGGCATTCAAATTAACGAAAAGGTCAAAATCTCCCTGGTGCAAGCAGTAATGATCATCCTTCGATATGTCAATGAAAGCACCAGTCCAATTTAGCAAGATAATGGAGATGCAATCATGTGCCACTTACACGGATATTGTTTGCACTGGATTCCGCATTCAAATGTGTATTCACTGTCACTCATGAGAGCAATACAGTACAATACAATAAAAAAAAGTATACCATGTCGTAGAATTGTCATTCTACTAGTTAAAATTAGGGACTTTTAGGCAAGAAAGAGGCAGAAAATATCACATGACTCTTCTAAATGACATATTTGATAAGCCTGCCCATGTCTTCCCCCCTACGTCATTATACTGTAAACATACCCATCTCAATCACGACACGTTGCTGCTTGCAGAAAGGAGATAAGAAACAGATGACAGGGTGGTTCTCTGGGAGATTCATTAAACAGAGGCCTTTTTTTGAATACTTAATTCAAGTGTACACGTAGTAGAGAACAAAAAAGTAGTTAATCCCCACTACCTGTATTTAAAAAATAAATAAATAAAAATGTTTGAACTATTGCAGGTTTTTTTTTTTAATTAAAATTTTTTTTTAAAGGGTTCAAACCCGGGGTTTAGGGGGGGATCCTCCATAGATGAACCTTGCGACCAAGATCCTTACCTGATCTAGTTGCCAGGGTTTTTCTACCCTTTAGGGAAATTAAAATGGCTGACAAATCTTGCAGGTGCCGAGAATCAATAATCAATAGCAAGCCGCAACTTCAACGGGGGAGGGGGAGGGAGTGCTACACTCTGGCTTCCTTTAAGACCGTTCAAATGTTCAGCTGTTCAGGCAGCTAATCCAGTAAGTAGCTTTGGAACTGGGAGGTTCTCAGAGCTAAGAATATCCCAGTTTAACTCTGGAAATGTGTTGGGCTTGCTGCTTTACCTTAAAATAATATTCAACAGGGCACCCCCTCCTAAGACGAGAGTCAACTTGGGAAAGGGTTTCATAGATTAGGGGACAAAGTCAGCCCAGTAGTAGTATTTCTAAATATTTTTTAATTCCCATAGTAAACGCATGCTTTAGAGGATTTTGGTGATGAGATTGTTTGTCATTCTTTAGATTTACAGGTAAACGGTTCTTTTTTTTATTTATAAAATCATTAAAAAGTCATAATTAGCCAAACGGATAATACGCACTGGCCCCTTTAAAATACCGTAGCTAGCAGCATAACTGGCGTAAGTGCTGGTACACAGTGACAGGCAGCTCTGTACACACAGCTCTACTGACATTTTGCTCCAGTCATGTAATTCCCATTACAACAATCACACGTCCCCCAAATCCTATTCCCTACAATAGTACATGTGCACAGTTTGAATTTTTCTCCTTTGCATTATTTCAGCAGGACCGCGGTCATTACCAGGAGCCCCCAGATTGTGTAGCTATATTTATCTCCAACGTATCCATTTTTAAGGGGTTGAAATGGCTGCCAGCACAAAGATGTTCCACTACTATAGTGGAGCGTGGCTAATGTCCTTTACTTAAATAATAAAATCCTCGGGTACGGAGTCGTCTTCTACTGTAGAATTGCAGTAATCCTACAGTACAAAACCTGTTGCTTCAGACCTCAGAAATTACAAAAAGGGAGGGGTAAAAAACCGAACAATTGCACCTTTAAAACAGCAATCCCCCTAAAATTGTGCACATTTTATTTGTTCAATTAGGCTAAATGTAGGCTTTTTTCATAAATAATAGACACTTTTGTATAGTTATATAGATTTTTTTTAAATTAAAATAAAATGGTAAATACATTAAAGCACCTCTATACACACATCGGCTACGGTCGCTGGAAAAATCAAATTGAGATGTCTTCCAGCGATCGTGACCAAGCTGTTGCTCTGTCGCGTCACACTTACTATAAGCGCACGCGACAGCGGCAATGCATTTGTTTTGATGCAATGTTGCGGCGGTGTCGCTGTCACTATAAGTGCAGCCTTACACTGCAGCTATCTATAGCCATACACTGCCGCTCCCTGTGTACACACACACACACCACACCACACCTCTACACAAACACAAACTGCTGCTACACACCAATTCTGTAGCTACATCCAAACTCTGCTGACACACACACACACACACACTAGATACACAAACTGCAGCTACAAACAAACTCTGCAGACAGACTCTTACTTTGCAGATACAAACACACTCCCTCCCTCCTCAACTCAACTGTGTCCATGGAGCGGTGTTCACAGAGGGAGGGGGAGGAGTCACTGCTGCGGCTTTCTGACTAATCCCCTGCCCTGTCAGAGCTGTTCCTGCCTCCTGACCAATCCCCTGCCCTGTCTCAGAGCTGTTCTGACAAAAGTAAAAGCTGATTATTTCTAGCCAAACACATTGCAAGCTGCCAAAAATTCCAGCCATTACTGAATGAATAATGCCCGGAATTTTAACCAATTAGAGAGCAAGGATTTCAATAATGCCCGGAATTTTACAGCTTCAGCCTATAATACTGGATAAAGTATTCTTTGTCTGTTAGATACAACAACAAATTGTCTCACGGGAGGGTCACGGAAGCCGCAGAACTGCGATTCGGCTATCAGGGAGCACCCACCAGTTTATGTACTGGAGAGGGAGGGGAACTGTGCCCCACAAATTGCTGCTTTAAATTAAAAAAAAAATTGCAGTGGATAACATATTTCTTATGCCTTTTCTTCAACAATACACAACACCCACTAAACAAAACAGATTACCAGTGCTCAACCAATAGTCCTTAATTACTCAAGATGAAGAGGGTCTAGTGTTGTAGTCTTCAAAGGGCTTGATTCCTCAGCCCTTCCAAGGTTCTGCCAGGGAACACTTGGAACTAGTAATATGGGAAGCAGATAAGGGGGGAGGCGTGATGCTTCAAAACAGAATAGACTACGTCAAAGAGGCACACAGACTTTTGTCTGACAATAGATCTTATTCCAAACTTAGGTCTGATCCAACAATCCCCTTTAAAGTGAAATTTAAAAATATGCTGGAGGAAGCTAAAAGTGTGGGTGTTATTAATTTATCAGAATTAATTTTTTTGTATATCACTAACCCAACACTTCCTATATTTTATCACACCTCAAAAAACACAAATATTTAGTTAATCCCCCAGGTAGACCCATTATTGCAGGTATAGACTCCATCACTTCACATTTATCAGAATGCATAGATTATTATTTACAGGATTTAGTTCAAACTACTCCAGCATATTTGAAAGACAGACGCAGTTTTGGATTTAGTTCAGAATTACCCTTGGTCTGATGATTATCTCCTGGTCACATTGGACGTGCAGGCTCTTTACACTTGTATTAAACACTCGGACGGCATAAATGCATTATCATATTATTTAAACACAACTTCACTTTCACTAGAGCACATCACTTTTTTGTTAGATAGTATTAAATTTTCTCTTACGCACAATTATTTTTTGTTTGAGTACGATTTTTATTTACAGATATGGGGAACTGCTATGGACACCACTTTTGCACCAAGTTTGGCTAATTTATTTATGGCACATTGGGAGCACCATAACATCTGGAACAACAATATAACGGCGCATAAATGCAAATTATGGCACCGCTATATAGATGGTTATTTTAATTTGGCATGGGGATGCAAATTCATTGGAGGAATTTATTTTTTGGTTAAACACTAATGATCTAAATATTAAATTCACTTACACAATCAGTTAATTTTTTAGATCTACACAATTTTTCACGAAGAAGGGCACTTACACACCTGCACTTATTTTAAGGAGGTAGACATCTGTATGTACCCATGTCCCAGGAGTAACCACCACACCAGGTGGATTCAAACCATTCCATATGGACAATTCTTAAGATTGAAAATGAACAACTCTCAGAATCATAGTTTTGTCAAACAGGCGGAGGATCTCAGGGCTAAGTTCTTACAAAGGGGTTATGACCACAAGGTGGTGGAGACCGCCATGGAGAGAAATCCTAAGATAGATAGAGATATTTTACTAAAAAGAAAAACGAACAGTAAAAAAAATATCATTAAAAAAAAAAATATCAAAATGATAATAATCCATTGTTTATTACCAAATACAATCCAATGCACTATAAAATACAGAAAGCTTTAACAAAGCATTGGAACATCCTCAGAGGATATCCGATATTGGGTAGTACGTTAGATAGTAAACCAAAACTATGCTTCAGAAAATCTTTGTCCCTCAATACTGTAACATTTTAAGTCCAAGTTTGCTTAGAGATATTCCAAAATCAAACAGTGGTATAAGTTGGTTGGCTTCTAAACCACTCTGGAATTATAAGTGTAATAACCGTTATATACAAATTCATGGACACACAAAAAGAATTTGCATTGCCATCAGGAAAGATTAATAAAATTGACTCTTTTATAAATTGCAAGTCTGAATGTATAGTTTATACAATGTCATGTGCCTGTGGCCTTGATTATGTAGGCAAAACCAAGAGAGAGCTGCATGTGAGAATAAAAGAACATGTTAACAATATAACGAATGCTAAAAAAAAAAAAAAAAAAAAAAAAAAAAAATCAACAAAATAAACTACATAATCTTCCAAAACACTTTTTATTAAATCATGATAGCGATTTAACACACTTTAGATTCATTGGGTTAGAACAAATACCCCACATATCAGAGGGGGAGTGAGATGAGAAAGTCAAACCGCGCTCTTGCTTCCTAACAGGATCTCGTAGTGGATCAACTCTTCCCTCTTGCAGCTGATGTGATGTGAAGGCACCCCTCCTCCACAGGTCCCGTCGCAGGATGGCTCCAAACGCGGGCAATAGCAGGGAATGAAACACAAAAGCGCACCGAGGGTCAAGATTTAATTAAAACATGTTAGTAGTAGTACCAATAAAAACTTACATATAAGGTTAAGTACATCCAGTATTAAGGTGCAGAGGAAACAGTCCTGGTGGTGTCCTGGGCATAAAGAGATGGTGCAGAGGCTTACAAGGTAGACCCGCGCGCTGGGGCTGCCTGGCTCAGCACCACGTTGTTCTTACTTCCGGGTGAGGGGGAGATCGAAATAAAAACTAATGCAGAAAGAACAACAATGGATTTACAACTTGCACACAAGAGTTCCCAATGGTTTGAATAAACATGCAGATCTTGTCCCTTTCCTTTAAATATTCACGATCACTTTTTTGTTATTTTAAAACTTTATTATTATTTTTTTAATCAAATTTAAATTTTGAGTAGATTTTAGATCAAGTTAGGATGTAATATTGTGAATAATCTGAGCTATTCTTGCATCAACCAGCGCCGACAATGCTAATTGGATATGCTCTATAATTTCACTTTCAACTATGACACCTTAATATACTAATGAATGGCAAACTAAGCCTGATCAGTGCTGGGGGGTATATACAGTAAGAACGAAGAGGAGATACAGCCACCATCCCCTGATGGAGCTTGAGGAATAAGCGAAACGAGTAGGGTTTGCTAGGTGGCGCTATACTTTTTTAACTCAGAGGTTTCCAGGGACTGTAAGCTGTTTCTTGCTGGCATACAGCCAGAGATGACGCTGTAGATGTCAGTCACAAGTGGTCAGTGTTGGGAGCAACCACCTGGAAGGAATTAGAGGATCACGGCGCGGGGATCCCTGCTATTGCAGGTGATGGCATTGTTCCCGAAACGCAGATCCTAGACCGGCAACCCCCGACGAGCACCTAACCAGGAAAAACGACCGGATATCATAACGTGACCCCTACGAGAACGGCATCCACGTGTTGTGTCACGGATTTGTGAATTGACGAAACAGTGTCCCCTTACCGTGGTGCTTACCTACCTGTTTATTCCTCTGATGCTGCACTTCAATTACCTGACTTGTAAGTGAGAATAGGGGCTTGGGGCCTAATACATTTACCTTTCAAACTTACTTAAAGAGGTCTGTGTTTGTCTTCTTTTCGTTTGCACACACAACACCCACTGTCAGTATTGTTTTGCTTGTTGGGTAAAGGAATAGATAAGACGCTAGACTGAAGGAAACCAGAGTGGCAAATAATTTACATTTAGAAACAGCTACAATTATGTAGAGATCTAACCAGAGTTAGGGTTTACAGGACCATGTACACCACATTTCAGAACATATAGAAAAATCAGAGAAACCTAGAACATGTCTTATGATGGATTTCTGTCAGGCTCTTCCTTGTACTGGGAGCGTCACTGTTAATACAGTTTTAATATTTATATCGCTGTTAGACTGTTTATTTTGAGAGTAAATTGTGCTTTTGAAAATTGCAGTTGCAATTAAATTAGGTTGAACCAAATAAAAAAGCTAGGGTGAGCTGTTCTCCATGGGCAGGGGTGCTCAACTCCAGCCCTGAAGACATCCCCTCCCTCCTCCTCGACCCCACAGGTCAGGTTTGTAGGATTTTCGTGCTTCAGCACAGTTGCCTCAATCAGTGTCTCAGTCTTCGACTAAAGCAGGGATATCGTTAAAATCTGACCTTTTGGGGTGTCTTGAGGACTGAAGTTGAGCACCTACGTTCTATTGCACACTACACCACATCCAACTGCCCCTCCCTAACGATCTTCAGAAGCCAACTCAAAACTCATCTCTTCCCCATCACTTTCCATGAACCCACATTAACCTATCAGATCCCCTCCCTCACCCCACCCTCCCCAATGCCCATGACCTCCCCTAACCTCAACCCTTTCTAAAGTCTCTCCAAAACCGTCCAAAGTCACCCACCTCACTGATCCAATTGCCTCCACTGTCCAACCCATCAACATGTCACCGACAAAACTAAATCCAGAGACCTGACCCCGCCAACCCCTGCCCACCAACAAAGCTCTCAATTCACCCAACCCATAGCCCGACCATAATGTTCCCACCCCTACTAACCACAATGACATCTTAATTACTCTATAATGACATCTATATGTAACCACACCTTTGTTTTACTTACCCATGTACAGCACCCTGGATAAAAAAGGTGCTATATAAATGTTAGTAAATAAATAAATAAAAAGACATATTTGTTCAAAATTACGGATACATGGACCCAGATATATGCTAAAAATGAAGGAGCACTGACGAAGCACGTAGTGCGAAACGCGTAGAGGTCACGACAGGTCACTCTGCGCGTGTGCTATTAGGCGAGACGGCGCTTGCAGGGAGCTCGTGCGGTAGTGACATCTCTGCGGGGGCGTGGCCCGGACCCTTGTACGTTCACCAGCGGAACCCGCTCGGGGCTTCAGTGTAAGTTTCCGTCTCCCCCTTTCAGTTTTAGGCAGTTGTTCAGCTTCATTTTTAGCATATATCTGGGTCTATGTATCCGTTATTTTGAACAAATATGTCTTATTTATTTATTTTTTGTAATGTTGTGCTTAGATCTAGTTTAAGTAGATACATTTCATATTGTGTGTGGGTATTTTTTGTCCCATTTACCCGGATATAGTGCGCATGTGTACTGAGGTGGGGTTGGATCCCCTCAGTCATCTTTTGCATTAATAAATATTTCTACCTTATTTTAATCCCTGCTCCGCACTGTGTGCATTTTCTTCTTTTCATCACTAGGTGTCCCCCTTTCCGGGGGTCACCTTGCTTTAGGCCGAGTCCATAGAAAGACAGGCCGTGCTGAGCCGTGCGGACGCTCAGCGCTGAGCCCCTGCATCCTCAATGAGGATGCCTTGAGAGGGGGCTCACGCGAGCGTCCGCAGGCGTGCTGAGGCGCTGGATTTTTCAGCCGACAGCCAAGCTGTTTTCAGAGCGCTGTCGGCTGAAAACATCCAATCAGCGCGGAGCAGCATCAACGTCATGGCGCCGTGACGTCGGTGCCGTGACGTTGACGTCGGTGCGTCGCGGGCGATTGGCCCAGCGACGTCACTGCCCCGCCTCCCTCAGTCTCCCCCCGCCTCCGATTGCGCCCGCTGGCTCGCCTGCATGGGCATGAAATTGCGCAGATTTCAGCAGGCGAGCCTCAGCGTCAGCGCGGTCCAGCTCTGACAACCCCTCTATGGCCCCAGCCTTAGGAGTCAGTTGGGGAGACGCTCCACATACATGCTGCACGGGGATTAGTGCTTCCAGCAAACTGTACATCTGCAGCACGAGCGCTGAATTTCTTATTTTTCTGCTACATAAATGTTATAAATAAATTGCACACAGTTTAAGTGTTTCAGCATTGTTCCTACATTAATCCCTGTTCAGAATAGTATAAGATCTGGGGGTGTATGTATCATGACAAACACATTGCGCCATTTTTGCTTCAGGCCGTTTCTTATGCAACAAGCTCGTTGTTCAGGTTTCTTCCGTCCAGCACAGATTACTAAATGCTGAAGTTTACATCACCTGGCACATATAGATGCAGTAAATATTAAAGCAGCAATCCGTGCTCGCTTTGGAATTTGTTTTTGTATTACTTTAACCAACCTCCGGGGTAACCCCTGGTTTTCGAGATATTTGTCATTTTTCCACCAGTCAGTCTTCTTCTGGCGGCGAATATAAAGCTGACCCCACAGCCATATTTGTAATTTTTTGCGTCAGAAATAGTGTTAAAAAACAAACAAACAAACCAAAAAAAACCATGCATTAATTCCCCCCATCTCTTTTAGTTTCCCAAATGCGAAGGACCGCATAATTTTTTTGAAATGGTGATTGCTGCTTTAACCTGCTCCCTCTGAATATCCCACCTTGACTACTGTTATCTCCTCCAAACTGGTCTTCCTGACTGTCCTGCTGACAATCAATTTTAAACGCTGCCAGCAGAATAATTTTGCTCACATGGTGCCAATCCTTTGTCTACCCTGTGTGCAAGACTGCAATTCCCTACACTGGCTGCTAAGATCATCCAGAATCAGATTGAAGATTCTAGTCCTCACAAAGCTTCACATGATGAGGCCCCACCATACATCTCAGAACTCACCTTCCATTACTCCCATACAAGCCCCCCCCCCCCCCCAAATAACGGTCACTCCCGACTCCAAGACAGCATGTGGGGCCACATCTATGGACTTTCTTTCCTCCAAACATGCGATTTAACCCCATCCCTGCATATATTCAAATACCATCACACGTATCATCTTTTATACAGCAAAGAGTGTCCGAGCTGTTTGCTACATGGCAAGCAGAATTGAGAAACACAGCCTTCTCCTCCCCTGTAACTTGCTTCAACGTCCCCTTCCTTTAAGCTTGTAAGCTCCATACCAGTGTGCCGTATGCTAATGTTGTAATGTTATTGCTAGTCTTTCCATCCCATTGTACTGCACTGTGGAATACACCGGTACATTATAAAATGATAAAGCTAAAAACAACAATAAGGGATGCACAGAGGCACACAACCTAATACCGCATATTACAATATGTCACGTAACTCCTAATTTGTCTGACTTGAGTACCTTGAGACACTGATGTCAAAAGTAAACAAGTGACAACAACACTGCATCAATTTAGCTCCAAATTGCCATGAGTCGACACACGGACCCAAATGAATAGCGGAGGCGACTTCTTCTCTGAAAGCACTTTTGTTCTTTTGAACGCATGGAGCACTAACTCGTCAATAAACTGGTTACCAGCATGCTGGTGCGTCATAAGACAGGTTATTGATCAAGTTTGTCAATAATGTGTTGAAGGACGCTTTATAAGTGAGAACGGGGGAGGTAAAAAAGCAAACCTTTCATTGCACAGAAATATCAAATGTAGGTACGCAGCTCTTGTCTAGATCAGGGGTGCGCAAACCTTTGCTCGTGCGCTCCCCTGCCTCTTGTCCCCCCGTACTGGCGCCCCCCCCCCTTTGCTCAGTGCTTGTCAAATGATGCGAGGGGTCATGTGACGTCACTTGCGTGTGATGTCATGTCGCATGACCCCGCTGTGTCATTTGACGCTGCGTTGCCATGGAGACACTTCCAGACAGCGGCTGAAGCAAGGTAAGTTCTGGTTCTAGAGGTCTCACGCTATCCCCCGACATTTAATTTTAATGCCTTGGGGGAGAGCGCAGGGCCTCTGCGACCGCCTGCGCCACCCCAGAAAAATTTCGCGCCCCCCCACTTTGCTCACCCCTGGTCTAGATAAGCGTTTCTCAACCTGGGTGCCGGGGAACTCTAGCGTGCCATGTGACCCCCTGCTGGCGGCTCTGCGAACATGTTAGTAGGAAAAAGGTACGTGTGTGTGTATGAGTGCGAGTGAGGATTGGGTAGAGTAAGGGTCTGAAGACCAGGGGGTACACCGAAATTAAAAAAAAAAATGTATCCCGGTGCCCATGCTCAAAAAAGGTTGAGTCACTGGTGTAGATCGTAACTCCTGGTATGAGGGCAATTAAAATGTGTATAACAAAACAAGAACAAAAGCTTGCGAAGATATAAATAAACACGCCTTGATATTCCGGTTTCAGAAAAACACAAACCCAATAGAGATGCAGTGTCAAGACAGACATGGGGAACAGAATACATTATCGTTGCAAGTAAACTAATAACCATAGCATACATTTGTGAAGGTTATTGAAGGTGACATGCAATAAGAAGTGTTCAAAACAGGTTTGAGAGGTCCATATCAAAGTATGTTCTTCAAGCGTGAATGATTAAAAGCTGAAGTTGATTTTCATCTCACTTGATTCAACCAAAAAGTCTTCTGCCAGAGCTACAAAAACAGAAGTTACAACATAATCAATTGAAATGAAAATGAAAGCATTCACAATTCGAAGAAGTCTTCCTTCACCTTCGCCCTGAAAATATGGCTATATCAGGTTATGTATATCAACCACCTAAATTTTTGTACTTCCCACTAGTCTTAATTTAACTGGCTGGGGTTCATGTAATGGCGGCTTCAAAGTTCCCACGTCCGGTGGGCCAATAGGAAGGCCGTGACGTCATCCAGTGCGGCTTCCTATTGGACCGGGTAACCAGGACCTTAAAAAAGAGATACCGACGACCCCACAGAGGTATTTCTGGAAGCAGGGGGTCCCCAGAGATGAAATGAAAGGTGTACAGCTCCAAAAAAAAACCTGCTTCAATCAGGTGTAAAAAATTTTTTTTAAAAACCGCACAGCTCTAACATCACTAGCCACACCTCCACCGAATGAGCCCTGGCAGCGATGAACAGGATCCAGCCAAAAAAAGCTGCTAGTTCTGTATTATTCTATTTTATTAAAAAATAAATAAAAATATATTTTGAAAAAAATAAGCATTTCTCCCACTCTCACCTTGATGTCCTCCTCAAAATGGAGGAGACGGGAACAAACTCATTATTGCCAACATATTACATTTGCATCGGGTGACCTGAGCCTATTACTCCACTTACCGCCTACAAATGCATCAGCTTTTGGTTCAAAGAATTTCATTTGCCTAATGATATTTAAGTCATCAATAGAAACGTAATTATGGTTCACAATCTCTATGCTTAGAAGCTGCAATGAAATACGAAAGCATTAGCAGAGTTTTTCTGTAGACAAGATTGAGTTGGCTCAGCCAGAAGAGATTTAATTTTCAAAGCGTGCTGAGATTTGGAAGGCGGAACTTTTTAATTACATTATAGAGATGCAGCTGTGCCTCCAAAACAGCGTTAAGTACAAGGAAAGTTAACCCGTATTACATGGCCCTCAACTAGATTAACAAGCACTTTTCTTATAGTGTATAGGACATATCAATCGTTTATATTTAAATAAATACTAGTTTAGGTCAACAATAAAATATGTCCATAATGCTGTGCGAGAATTTCACACTGTTAATGTTAATGTCAAAATCAAATGGCATTGCTTTTCTAAGAATACAAAAGAGATATAGATATATAGATATAATATTACCAGATCTTCATCCGGAAAGAAGAGACAGCACACAGCCAAGTTGAAATGACAATATATTGTGACCTTCCTCAGGGATGTGCTACATGTGCACATCCCTGTGGAAGGTCACATGTAGCTGACTGAAACGTCGGATGTAGTGCCTTGGTTTTTGTTACCTCAATATATTGTCATTTCAACTTGGCTGTGTGCAGTCTCTTCTTTCCGGATGAAGATCTGGTAATATCTGCTATATCAATATCGCATATGGGATAAGCATCAGTGCCTGCTGCCTTGAATATAAATATATATATATATATATATATATATATATATATATATATATACAGTGTTCGACAAACCTATACATTTGCTCGCCCCAGGCGAGTGGATTTAACCCCCGGGCGAGTAAATATTGGCCCAAGCAGCACACGTTTGGTACTAGGTGGAGAGTAGATTTTTTTTGTGTGGCGAGTAGATTTTTTGGTGATTTGTCAACCACTGTGTATATATATATATATATATATATATATTTATTTTTGTATATATAACAATCTTCCAGGACAGGTCAAAATACCTTAATCTGTCTGGGTAGTTAAGCAAATAAAAATACCTGTGAGCACAGGTCTGCAACCCTGTCCTTCTCCATTATCTCTTAGCATGCAGTGCTTCCACTGCAGCCAGGGATTCTGGGTAATGACATGCAAATGAGCACTCACAATGGGTCACTTTTTGCTTCTTATCCATTTTAACATGGGGCCCTATAAGCTTATACCTGCTGTTTAACACTGCCTTTTTTTTTTTTTTTTTTTAGCAGCACAGTCTGGGTTAAAGAAGTGCCATAGGATTACTGCCTATCAAGAGACAGCTGTTTCGACCTTTTGGGTGTTAGGTAGTGTGAGGCTGGTTATACAGACTTTGCAATGTGAAACTGGAAACTGTTTCAACCACAGATTAAATAAATTATGGTGTTAAAAAAAAATTAAAAAAAACGAGTAGTCTTTGACAAAGCGCACGTACGCGTAAACCGCGTCAAAGTTCTCTCTGTTAGATCAAACATTTTTATGATGTTGCCAATGGCCTTATAAATAATATTTGTATACGTTTTTGAGTGATCCAGCCTTATTTTTCAGCAGTGCACCGCTTATTTCGTCCCCCATGAGACTTCAATTCCTATGCTAAATTTAGACAACCGATACATATCCTATATTTGTACTTCCAGTATATTGATCCAGAGGAAAGCAAACAAAAAACTTCAGTGAAACATCATCTAATGATATCTCATGAGGGGAAACAAATTCCTTCCTGACTCCAAGAGTTGTCAATCAGATTTCTCCCTGGATCAACATCCTTCCCATGTTTACTTATTTGGTATATCCCTGTATTCCTTTCCATTCTTAAAAGGTGTTTTTTTTTTTTTTTAAATCTATTGTATCGGCCATCACAGTCTCCATGGCTAATGAATTCCACATTTTAACTGCCCTTACTGTAAAGAACCCTTCCCTTTCTTGCTGGTGAAATCTCCTTTCCTCCAACCTTAAGGGATGGCCCGAGTCCTTTGTACTGCCCTTGGAATTAATAGTTCCTTTGAAAGTGCCTTGTATTGACCCTGAATATATTTGTATCTAGTTATCATATACTATCTTAGACGCCTCTTTTCTAATGTGAACAAATCTAATTTAGCTAGCCTCTCCTCATAATTCAATTAGTTACATCCCGTTTATTCATTTTTTGGCTCTTCTCTGCACTTTTCTAGGTCCATAATGTCTTTACAGAGTGGTGCCCAAAACTGTACTCCCTATTCAAGGTTTGGTCTTACTTATCATTTATAGAGGGGCATAATTATGTTTTTGTTCCCTTCCACCCATTCCCCGTTTAATGCAACATAAGATCGTTTGTCTTTGCAGCTACTGCATGACATTGGGCACTATTAATAAGCGTGCTATCTACATGCACTCCTAAATCCTTCTCTATCAAGGATTCACCTAATTTATCCTCATTTAATTTATGTAGCCTGTTTATTCTTGTTTTCCAAATGCATAACCTTACATTTATCTGTATTAAATCTCATCTGCCATTTACCTGACCAAGTTTCCAGTCTCTCCAAGTCCTTCTGGAGAGAAATGACATCCTGCTCTGATTCTACTACCTTACACAATTTAGTGTCATCAGCAAAAAATGAGACTTTGCTCTCTATGCCAACCTCAATGTCATAAAAAGCAGGGGTCCCAGTACCAATCCCGGAGGTACTCTACTCAACTTTAGTCCAAACGGAAAATGCTCCATATAAAACAATTCCCTGTTGTCTATCCTTCAACCAGTTTTCAATCCAGGTGCAAATATTTTTACCGAGTCCAATTTGCTTTATTTTGTACACCAAACGTGTGGCACCATATCAAAGCCTTTGCAAAATCTAAGCAGACCACATCAACTGCATTACCCTGATCTAAATTCCTAGTTACTTCCTTCATAAATCTATGCCAACTATTACTAATACATTTGTTATCCATTAGGTATTGATGAATATTATCCTGTACTAAACCTTCAAGTAGCTTCCCCACTATTGATGTCAGGCTTACAGGTCTGTTATTCCCCTGTTGTGATCAAGCACCCTTTTTAAATGTAGGCACCACGTCTGCTTTACGCCCATCTTTTGGTAGTGAGCCACAGGAAATGGAATCCTTAAAAATATTAAATGTAATGGTTTGGCTATTACTGAACGAACTCCTTAAGAACTCTTGGATGTATGACATTGGGGCTAAGTTCCTTATTTACTTTAATTTTATCAAGCCGCCTATGCACTTCTTCCTCAGTTAACCAATAGTTCGTTAATATTCATTTGAATATCGGTCATGGCACTATTTTTGCAATTGATTCTTCCCTGGTAAATACAGAGGCAAAACATGTGTTTAATACCTCTGCTTTTTCTTTATCTCCAAGAATATGCCTGGCCATCTCACACTGAAAGGGTCCTTATATTTTCTGTTCTGATCTTTTTGTTATTAAGGTACTTAAAGAACTTTTTAGGGTTGATCTTACTTTATTACCTGTTTGTGTGCTAACAATGTTTTAAAGACTGACCATTTATCTTCCACATTTTTCCTGCAAAAATGTCATCCCGATATATTCCTTGTAAATTATTCCTCAGTTTATTAAAATTTGCCTTTCTAAAAGTTAGCCATATAATATGGTTTCTGGTCATTTATTTCAAATGAAACCCCGTTATGGTAACTGTTCCCAAATGTTCCCAACTTAAATATTTGTACCGTTTGATATTTTTGGAAGTAATATTTGTATTTGCGGTACACTGTACAATGGAAGGCGTTTGTCATTTTTTTACCCACCATAACTTGTGTATGGTTAGTTTAAGGAAGCAAATCTTGACCCTTGTACATTTGTAACTATTTCAGTCTTGCAGCAAAGATTAATGTATGAAGGTGGATTCTAGCACAGAATAGAAAGCTAAAAACACTCAGGT
This sequence comes from Ascaphus truei, assembly GCF_040206685.1. Lineage (NCBI taxonomy): Eukaryota > Metazoa > Chordata > Amphibia > Anura > Ascaphidae > Ascaphus > Ascaphus truei. Next base: position 320,300,006 of record NC_134485.1, on the reverse strand, counting down.
GCCACTTTGAAGACACCAATCTCATCTTTTGTTTTCTACCTTACATTACGTGTAAGGGAAAGGGAGGTAATTAATGTTAATTTATTTATATTACAGAATTCGAACAAGGGGAACCAGTTGAGCTGAACCACATTAGCTCCGATAACCCCATTTTCCGAGATACTTACTGGTTTCGTTGCTGGGGATTCCCTCCCCCTCCCCCCCCTCTTTTAGTTAAATAAAAATGGCCACTAAATCTTACGGGTCCCGCTGGCCAATAGGAAGCCACCATGGATGACGTTGCAGCTTCCTATTGGATGACTGTGGGCACCATCTTTAAAAATCAAGGAAGTAAACCGGAAACTACCACGGTAAATATCTCGGGAACTCGGGTCCCAGAGCTAAAAATAGTGCAGTTCAGCTCGGGTGGACCCCCGTTACAAAAATAAGGAGTTAGGAGGAGCGGGATTGCTACATCCTGTATGGAATATAACCTTTAGAGTGATCATAGGTCATTTCACCGTGTATTTTTGTCACATTGGATGTTGCTCTGGACTTTTGTTTCTTGTTTTATACAATTAGCCACGCCCCGTAGCACTCCTTTTGACACACACACACACACACACACACACACACACACACACACACAAACACATATATATAGTGGTCATTTTGGGGGGTTTCTGAGAGCTTGCTGGGTATCTGTGTGTTTGTTAACTTTGTCCAGCTGGTTTGGAGGTTAGTGGCTCCCCCCACCCAGGGTTTAAAGCTCGCCCCTCCCCACTGTCCAAGTATGCAGTTTTCTTTTCATGCAGCTGGTTGCGACAGGTTCAATGCCAGGACCATCCTGCCTCTAATTATAGAGGTAAATAAGGATTTTAATCAGTTAGTGTTAGGACCTGCGATATTATGATCATGCCTTGAAAGTGGCTCGCAGGCTTATACGCTATGGCCAAAGGGTTAACTAAATGACCCTTTTTAAAGAGAGATATAGGTATTTCACTGTGTATTTTTGTCGAATTGGATGTTGCTCTGGACAGCTTTGTTTCTTGTTTTATAACCTTTAGAGTGCCCTGTTAACGTACCAGGTACGTCATGAGACAAATGTTTGTTTCCCAGGGGATGATCGGGCTAACCGCTCCAACAACTGAAACAGAAGCAGAGCCTCCTTCCACTTTCATTTCAGCCAGGGGGGCGGTTATGTGACCGCTGCTGCCCAGCAGTACAGGAGTTTGCCTGCACACTTCTAGTAATCCCTCTTTTTGTTTTATTATATAACTTTCCTCTTTATTTTCAGTTGAAATCTGACTCATCGGGAGTGGCAGGCGACACCTTCAGCCAACTATTCAAGTGTGCATAAGGGGAAACTACACCATACAAGAGCTGCCAGAAAACATTACTGCTGACCTCTCCCATCCTCCTATATGCATATATATTTACAGAACAATATATTAGTCGTTTATTACTTTTAATTGCAATATGTTTCTCACTGTTTGCTTACTCCAAGGACTGTACACCTTTTATCCCTCTTCAGAGGTTGTGCGATTCTTCTCCACACGTGACAATGTCACTACTGAATAATTATATGTACATTGTTGTATTTATTTTTTTATTGTTAAGTACACTTTTTTATCTAGAGAAAAGCATTATGGGAAAGGACTCAATGGCTTAGGGCAAGGATGGGCAACTCCAGTCCTCAAGGGCCACTAACAGGCCAGGTATTATGGATATCCCTGCTTCAGTAATTCTGACAGCCACCTGTGCTGAAGCAGGGATATCCTGAAAACCTGGCCTGTTGGTGGGCCTTGAGGGCTGGAGATGCCCACCCCAGGGTTAGAGTGGCAGTGAGAGCCAACACTGCACAAAGTAAACACCCCTCAAGCATGATCACGCCATATAATTTTTTTTTATATACTTTCAAAAAGATTTTAAACGGAGTAGTTTCTCATTGCTCCCACTCCCCCTTTTTTATATAGGTAGGAAGCAAGAGGCCTTTAGAGCTGAACCGCGGTAATTTCAGCTGCAGGGACAAAATGGGTACCGGGACAGGTGCCGCCGGTTACTTCCTGGTATTTAAATCCCTGCATCATACAGACCCAAACAGGAAGCGCCTTCCTAATGGTCCGTGTAACACCAGCGATTTAAACCGCATTTTGTCTCACCTGGTGGGGATGCTACCTGCGGCACCTTCCCCGGTATGCATCTCAGGAACCAGGGGGTCACCGGAGCGGAAATTAAAGCAGTTATGCTCTGGAAACACCCCCCCCCCCCCCACACCCCCTGTTTTTTTTTTAAAGGGAGCAAGGGGAACTTCTACTTTAAAGAGGCAGGTTTGAAGCAAGAAGTCTCCAGAGCTGAACCGCATTGATTTCAGCGCCAGGGGCCCCATGCTTTCAGGGATAATTAGCTCTGTACGCGCGCTGACCGGGTTCACAATATGGTGGTTTAAAAGTCCAGCAGGCCAACAGGAAGCCACAACGTCATCCCTTGCGTCTTCGTATTGTCCTACGTGATGTGGGGGCTTTAAACGGCACAGAGATACCAGCAGCACCTACCGAGGCGAGTATAGGGAGCAGAGTGTTCCCAGAGCTGAAATCAACGCGGTTCCTCTCCAGAGACGCCCTGCTTCAATCCTATATAAAAAAATTAGAATAAACTGTTGCCAGAAGTGCTCTTTTAAGCAGCAGCAAATTGAGATTACACAAGGATGCACAGGAGCATTATATAGGTACAGTGCGTATCTTTCAGAGAGATCCTATTTCCCCTTAATCACGCAATAAGCCTTTAAGAGTCTGTGTGGGTTCACTGGTGTGTGCTTTTAACACCTAAACTGCTACGGTGCATATCAGACTCTCAGGCAGCAAACAGGTTATTATTCTGTCTATGGGGAATAAAGTATTTCTGCGATGTAGGAGGAATGGACTTGAACTAATAAAAACGATATTATGTGTGTAACGGGTTTTCTGGACTGGCCTGACCCACCCAATCTCATATTGGCCCCATGTGGTCTAACCAGTCCCCATTACAGTGTGATGTCTGGTGGTGCACCTGTTGGCAACAGGACTCCTGAGTCTCCCGCATGATGTTGTGTGGGGATTGCCAACCCAGACAGGCAGCTGAGGTAGTGTGCTGAGTCCTACCTATATCCAGTGCAGCGCCTCCACCTCATCAGGATCCCTGCTGTCGCTTGGGGATGGTCCTGTCCGTGGTGCCCCTCTCGGTGTAATGACTCCACACTTACACACGAGAGTATCTTTAATCAGGAACATCTTTATTGACGGTTGTGGGCTAACTGCCCCTCACAGTGATCTTCTAGCCACACAATGATTCAGCTGCTTCCCTATGAAAGGTATGTCTCTGTCTTTGATTTGGGGATTCCCTATCCCCGCAGGGATGTCTTTCCTGTGCCAGGTCCCTGGTCACAGTCTCATCACTTTTCAGTGTCTAACTACACCAACTACTTTTACTCCTTGCATAACATTGCAGAACCGAACCTCTACTTTTGAACAGTGCTGTGCCTTATATCGTCAGGGGGTGGGCACATCTCTAATGTCACTAAGGGTGGACCTAGAGTATGTAGCCACTCCCATCCTCACAAAGGGCACCTCACCAGGGTGTGAGGGCAAACCTCCATAATTACTACTGGCATGCCCACAACTTACCAGGCCTTACTGTCAGTAGGAGAGATGATGGTTAGCCATTTTACAGCATGGCTACATGTGCATCTATTGGAGTTGTGTATTTCTTATGTAGTAGCACATCTTAGAAGATATGCTCCTCTGTCTTTACAACACAAAGCTTGCGAGAGTATGTCAGCTTGCAATTTCCACCCAGTAAGTGGCATTATCCTTTGCATAGCATCACATGAAAGCTGGCTTTATTTAGCACATGATCTCTATTTATCAATATTAACCAGCTTAAAACTGCAGCAAAATAATACAACAAAACTGCACTTTACCAATGAAAATATCTTGCTGCTCTCTGTGGAATTACTTTTCTTTGATGAATCAGGTGCTCTTTCATGCCCCAGTTTTGTATTCTAAATACTTTGATAAATGGATCCACCCCTATTATATACAGTGAAGCAGTCTTCCCATGGCCAGAGAATCTTGAAGCCCCATAGACCTATTTAAATGTGGCTTCAAGGTCCCCTTACACATGAATAGGGTCTCACAGCATATATAATACAGGCCTTAACATAAAATATATACTATACTAACACGCACACAATCTAGTAAAACTATTGGATAGTGAATATGACATTTTAACTCATCGAAGGTACAGAGATGTTGCTGCCATTAATATTATATGAAATAAGAAACCAGGAAGGCTTCAAATTACAAGGGCAATCTGTATTTCCTCGTTTTAACAGACAGGAGGCTATTCACTGCAACTGCTTATTTCTGGCACAGTAACCCCGATTCCTTACAATGCATCTGATCTCAAAGGCACTATTAGAGAGGGTTGGGGTTCCTTACAATGCATCTGATCTCAAACGCACTATTAGGGAGGGTTGTGGTTTCACAGAACGTCACAATATAATTATGGGGTTACAAAAAAAAAAAAAAGGAGGGTGTGTGCGCAGAGCATGCGCGTTCCAACTTCTTCGCCTTTTGTCACAGAAATTGTATTTTGATATTTATGATTTTGATTGAATGAAAAAACTTGAGTATCATTTAAAAAAAAAAAAATGAATCAGCGGAAATTTCCTTAGTATCAGTTAGCATAGATGATACAATTGACTTATGATAACTAAAATAAGATACATATATTTCGGATTTTAAAGTATTTAAATGCCGGTACTTTCAAAAGTCTTTCATTCAATCAAAATCATAAAAATCAAAATACAAATGTCAGTGACAAAAATGCAAAGAAGTTTCACTTAGAACGAACGTGCTCGGTACAACCCCCTCTCCCCTTCCCCCCCCCCCCCCCCTCTAGCAAGTATTTGTAGTACTGCGAGTTCTTGAAGTGTGAGGTTCACTTCAAATAGAAGCCATCCATTAATGTTCTGTAATTTGCTGGGGATATAAATGATTAGCAGTACATCTCTGCACAGCTCACACTGCATGGATACAATGAGCACAGTGCTGCCTCTGCCTTTACCCAAGTAAAGGTAAGCGGCAATAGCCGCCTATGCGCATGCGTGATGAGCCAGCGAGGGAACACGTACTTGCCCGCGTCTTACGTCACTTCTGTTACACATTTTCGTCTCCATGAAGGAGTTTTGTCCCCCTCAAAATTTACTCGGTGCCAGCAAAGAAGTTTCCATTCAAAAGGTTGGAAACCACTGCTTCAACCATTGCTGCTGCACGAGAAGTCTGTATTGCATAAGCTGCATTTAATGTGCAGGTTACACAGATATCCAATTAGATAGCAACGCACATTTTTCTTCATGATTTTCAGTAAAGAGGCAACGCTGCTTCAGTTTCCTTTCTGCCAAGAATAGCCCTGGTCTGCCAGAGCGACCTGCAATGAAAGGGTTTGGCAGTGAAAAGGTCAACACTGCACACCACAAGACAGAGTTCAAAGTTCTTCAATGACTGCTCCATCACCCCGCATTGAATTACACCTGCAATAAGAAGAAAAGAAGCCTGCAGCATGAGCACAGCATCATTAATAATGCCTAGTGTCACCGACTGACAGGCGTCTGGCACAGATGTGAGTAACTGGGTTTCATTGAACATGAGGCCATTTATGCAGCTTCAGTGTCCAAGGAGGCTGCCATACCTTTGGCACTGAAGAGGTTAACGTAGCATACAATCCATTCCACAACTGAAAAACGTTTGTTTATAGTCACAATAGTTCTCGCGGAAAGAAAATTTTATGGTCTACGTTTGCAGTGCCCAGTTTGAATTTATTTTGGAATATTTGTTACTTTCGGAATTTTGATTTTTCTTTTATAGCGATATTATGCATTTTACCATTAGTCACATTTTTTCCTCCACATGGTAATTTGTTGGTCTGATTGATGTTGTACATCGTAATTTGACCTCTATAAAAAATGTGCCCATACATACTCCTTATGTTTTTGCATTTCTCCTAATAATTCGCCCTGCATTGTAAGCTCGTTGAGGTCAGGAACTGCTCTCCCGCTGTCCTGCTTTCATGTACTGTGCACATATCCCCACTTGCATTATTCTCCCCTGCCTTCCTCATGTATAAAACGCCTGTAATGAGCCACGTACATAGTCGCTACTATGTAAATACAATAATAAGACTGGGTGACTTGATCATGTTCATTCACCAGGAGCTCCCACCAATTGATCCAAGTGCCAAAATAATATGCAAGTGGTCTAAACACACAGAGCACCAATGCAGGCTTCACAAAAATTATTGTATGTATTTTAATTTCACCTTTAAGTTCATCATGGGATTCTTATCACAGTTATTTAAATAAAAATCAGGAGCCTGCAGAATCCCACAGATCAGCACCAGTAGCCTGGGGGGGTCAAAGTCTGACGATCTCAATCTAATACAGTCAACAAAATCGACAGTACCGTTACTTTGTAAACACTTGACTCCATGAAAGCCTCACAAAAGACAAGCAGACACTTCAGAAGTTGAAAGCATAAAACACAAAGGAAATATTTGGAAATATTAAAAAGGATTTACTAAAACACAGCAACTGTGGATTTCAACTTGTGTTTTGTACAACTACGGGTCTCCTGCGAGATCGCTAGCCTGTGGTTCTGCAAAAACGGAAACTAATCTCTCAGTGCAGCAGTGTTTTGTCAAACAAATATTTCCTTTATCCTTGGCCCAGTCTGTCCTTATCAGAGAGCCAATAAAGACAAGGAATGAGTAGGTGGCTGTGCAAACTCTTGTTGAACACATAGGGACTTTTACAAAACTACAGTAATCGGGGGGACATCAAACCCCTCCCAAGTCTTAGCTCGCCATGCTTATTAAGTTTAGAAAACTATTTTCAAAAAAGACTTCCAAGTGACGGACTTTGGCACACATAAAATAAAAAAGAAGACATCAGATCAGGGGTCCACCATGCAAATTGAGAAACAATATGGCTGCTGGGCTTGCTCCGGCAGCCAATAGAAAAGACACAACGTCAGCATATGACGAGATTGCAGGCTTCTGTTGGTGTCCCAGCTGATCATGTTTGTAGTTCACTGCCATATTTGTCGTTTGTGTATCAAAACCAGCAGAAGAAAACTACAAATATCTCTGGAACTTCAGGAGACAACCGATCTGATCTGGGAGAGAGCCCCTAGTTCAGATAAGATTAAAATAAATACTTATAGGTTTTTTTTTTTAAACTAATATAACCCCCTAACGTTTTTGCCACTTGTTCATTTTGGTTGGAAGAGGATTTCATCTATAAGGGAGGTTGAAAAATATTAAGTTACAGTAATAAAATAAGATTCTGATTTTTAACCCTGGGCTGCCAGAAAACTCCTGCAATGTTGAGAACTGCATTGCAGGAGCCTCTGGCAGCAAAATGGTTAACGGTACCATAAATACTGGAGTGCCGTGGTGATGTGCTCGATTTTGTCAAAAAGAACATTCAGGAAACATGTCAGCATTCATTATTTAAGTTGCACACTGATATTAAACGACATGGTAGCCTAGGTTACATTAGTCATTTATCTCGTTATGGTTAGTGCTATCTTATTTCAGTTTTTCTTTCTCTGAAAAGTGCAGCCCTGTGCTATTATCCAAAGGAGACACCTGCTAAAAAAAAAATCCTGACCTATATTCTGAGCCAGATAATCCGTGTAGTTCTATAAAATATAACTTGTAGCTGAAGGATCCACATCTTGTACCGATGAATAATACAACCGTTGCAAGGGGCATTAATATTTTATTTGTGTAAATTATGTAGATTGTGTACACGATATCCCAGCTCATAAGTATCCTTTTATAAATGACATACAACTTTAGACATGGTGGCAGGCGCCTCATTATCGCATCTACGGAAATATAAATAGCATCTTCTCTTATGAAATAGGATTTAGTTATATGAAAGTTTGGTGCAAGCCGCACTCGCATTAAAGTGGTTATCAGCTGCCTGGATGTACAGGGAGCAAAGGTAATATCAATAAAGGTGAAAAAAACGCAAGCACTTGGAGGTCATCCAATATCCGAACACCTGCAATTTCATCTATTGATGTTTCATAATATACACACACAGATGCTTTTAAAAGAAAGGCACACATTTTTTTTTATAGTTTGCAATGGAAAGGGCTATTATACAATCTACTCCAATTAAACTTGACCAGTGGCATATCACACACGAGATATAGGTACTTTATTCCAAGTAACACATTGATTTGGGGGCAACATACAGTTGTGTGAAAAAGAGTACACCCTCTTTGAATTCCATGGTTTTACATATCAGGACATAATAGCAATCATCTGTTCCTTAGCAGGTCTAAACATTAGGTAAATACAACCTCTGATGAACAACACATGACATATTACACTGTGTCATGATTTAACAAAAATAAAGCCAAACTGGGGAAGCTATATGTGAAAAACTATAGCTTAAAAAAACTATCCTTACTGCTTCCATAGGAATTAAGATGTCAAGTAGCAGACAGGTGCTGCTAATCAAATGCCCTTGATTAATTGATCATCAGCAAGTGTGACCACCTCTATAAAAGCTGAAGTTTTAGCAGTTTGCTGGTCTGGAGCATTCAGGTGTGTTTTAACACAATGCCAAGGAGGAAAGACATTAGCAATGATCTTAGAGAAGCAATTGTTGCTTCCCATCAATCTGGGAAGGGTTATAAGGCCATTTCCAAACAATTTAAAGTCCATCATTCTACAGTGAGAAAGATTATTCAAAAGTGGAAAACATTCAAGACAGTTGCCAATCTTCCCAGGAGTGGACGTCCCAGCAAATTCACCCCAAGGTCAGACCCGTGCAATGCTCAGAGAAATTGCAAAAAACCCAAGAGTTACATCTCAGACTCTACAGGCCTTAGTTAGCACGTTAACTGTTAAAGTTCATGACAGTACAATTAGAAAAAGACTGAACAAGTATGGTTTGTTTGGAAGGGTTGCCAGGAGAAAGCCTCTTCTCTCTAAAAAGAACATGGCAGCACGGCTTAGGTTTGCAAAGTTACATCTGAACAAACCACAAGACTTCTGGAACAATGTCCGTTGGACAGATGAGGCCAAGGTGGAGATGTTTGGCCATAATGCACAGCGCCACGTTTGGTGAAAACCAAACACAGCATAAGAGCACAAACACCTCATACCAACTGTCAATCCACGGTGGTGGAAGGGTGATGATTTGGGTTTGTTTTGCAGCCACAGGACCTGGGAACCTTGCAGTCATTGAGTCGACCATGAACTCCTCTGTATACCAAAGTATTCTAGAGTCAAATGTGAGGCCATCTGTCCGACAGCTAAAGCTTGGCCGAAATTGGGTCATGCAACAGGACAATGATCCCAAGCACACCAGCAAATCTACAACAGAATGGCTGAAAAATAAAAGAATCAAGGGGTTGCAATGGCCCAGTCAAAGTCCAGACCTCAACTCGATTGAAATGCTGGGGCTGGACCTAAAGAGAGCTGTGCATAAACAAATGCCCACAAACCTCAATGAACTGAAGCAACATTGTAAAGAAGAGTGGGCCAAAATTCCTCCACAACGATGTGAGAGACTGATAAAGTCATACAGAAAACGATTACTTCAAGTTATTGCTGCTAAAAGTGGTTCTACAAGCTATTGAATCATAAGGTATACTTCGTTTTTCACACATGGCTTCACCAATTTGGCTTTATTTTTTGTGAAATAAATCATGACACGGTGTAATATGTCATGTGTTGTTGTTCATCTGAGGTTGTATTTACCTAATTGTAAGACCTGCTAAGGAACAGATGATTGTTATTATGTCCTGATATGTAAAACCATAGAATTCAAAGAGGGTGTACTTTCTTTTTCACACCACTGTAGATGGGAAAACATGTTCCAGGAAGATTTGTAATGTAAATGTGGGAGATCACCGAGCTTCATTTGACTTGCATGGGCCCGAGGGAAATATTTTCAGTCAAATCATTTTAAAAATAAATGCCGTAATCACTATAAAAGAAGAGTTGGTCAGTATATGGGACGGAGCCGCTCCCTACGACTATTGATTGAAGCACAGCAACTCACAGTATGCAATATTACCTACTGTGTGCTACAGACTGTAAAAATGAAAAGTGCATTGCTGCTTATCGTACACTGTACTGTAATTGTTAAGTGCTTTACGTCCCATTGGGAGAAAAGCGCTTTATGAACTAAAAGTTAGGCCATGCAGGCCTCTCTAGCAGCTAAATGGTTCAAAACAGGAACAAGTAGAAGCATCATGTAGAAACCTAATAAATTAGATGCCACAAACTTGCTAAACTATGACCTGAACCATGCCAGCACTGACGAGATATCATCAAAGGGAATGTGTTCCATCCCTGAAGCGATAACATCAAATGGATGTGCTGTATCACTGAATACTGGGTTTTACTGCTGCTCTGAGGTATCAAACACCAAGAATGCAGAGGTGGACAGATGTGAGGTAGCAGATGCCACAATCCCCCAGCCAGACTTCAGAGTGGAAGTCGGTACTCTGCATATTATTCTATATTTAAGGCAGACCTCTTTCTAAAGGTTACCTGTCTTGTTGTCTCTCACTTCAATAGGACATATACGCCTACGTGCTAACTCAACATGAGCAGTCCTAAAAATGCCACCTGGCTGTAATTTCTTTAGTGTTAACTGGGTAGCATACAGAATTAGTTGGGGGTTATTTTCCTTCAAAAGATTGTATTTCTTTTACCTATGATCATATTCCATTACTAAAGTAATTTTTTTTTTCTGAATACCTGAAAACAAACTGCAGTTAACCCACAAATGCTCCTCATGGCAGGATCTGTCATGCAAGCAGAGACCTGTTATACCATAATTACCAGTGCTTTCTGCTCACTGAATATTTGTTATGTTTGTGCATTGTTTAGGATTTTTCACATAAACGTCTAACTCTTGATGAGTGTAGTCGCAAACAAAGCAGAATTACAATTGCAGGATGCTAGTACACATACCAGCTCCAAGGACAATAGTTTGGTCGACCTTGACAATAGAGAGACACACAAGACTTGGCATAGAGATACTCTTTATACACAACATGGAAGCTTTCTATGCAGACATGGCTGAGATACTGAACACAAATAAGTTGTTTGCTCTAAAAGATCAAGTTAAGCAGCCTATTTGTCTTCCGGTTACTAAAATATATATTTTTAGGAATTATATATTGACATTTTGTTTCCAGTATGTCCTGTGAAAGAACGGGAACATACAAGGTTTGTCCAAACTCACGGTGTGTGTAAGCCAGCCAGGAAGAACTTGAACCTTAACCTGCATCTTCCCACAAAACATTTTCATCCCATATAAAGTCCACTATTTACACTAACCATATTCCCAATACCAACAATTGACACCTGTGCTATGGAAGTACTAATGTAATTACATCTGCTTCCTCTCGCTGTACGCACCCCGTCAGCTCGTGACACACTTGCACATCTTGAATGAAGATGCTTTATCTCCACCCCGGTATAAGCCTGTGTGTAATAAGATCACATGTATACCAGGATAAAAAGGAAAGACATTTGTGAAGAGTTAAATGAAAATGTGCAGGCTGTGTGGGATGAAATCTGTAGCAGAAGCCAAATTACTAAGCTTCTGCTTCGAACCGCCAAATATCTGTGAAACAGAGGAAGACAGACTCCGAATGTAAATGCAAAAGGACGGTAAACTCTGCCAGTTTTAAAGAAGTCAGAGGACAGTCAGATAGCCTGTACTTCAGAGATGAGATCTTTCTTTGGAGTGGGAACTAACAATGACATCCAATCACACATTCAAAAACATGGAGTATCAAAGGCAGTGTTTTTCAACCAGGGTTCCTAGGAACCCTAGGCATCTCTGTAATTTTAAGGTCATTTTAAAATTGTACCAATTACAGAAGACTTTAGAATGCATCTGATCTGAGACTCGCTGTTAGAGCGCGTTGGGGTTCCTCACAATTTCACATGGGGTTCCTTAACCAAAATAAGGTTGGAAACCACTGATCTACGGAATATATTATTAGAATGGATCATTTTCAGTGGGAGTGGGGGGAGGGAACAGATGGTAAAAGACGGCCTTAAATAATGCTGGAGGGTACAAGAAGATGCATTGGTCTGAAACTTCAAATATTCAACTCCTCTCCACTGTTGCTGGGGGGAAAATCACTCTATGGTTACTACTTTTTTTTTAAATTCTGTCTATGACAACCAGATTTCTGTAGATCAGAAGTGACAGAATCAAGTAGTTTACAATTGCCTCTCCTTGGAATATATTATCTCTAGAAAAAACTATGCAAATAGAATCAAACTGCAATACCAATTAAAGCTGGGGTGACTGGTGATTTTGTCCTTCATGGCTCAGATGTACCTGGTCACTTTACCTTTATCCTTGTCTTGACAATAAGGAACAGTGTGTCCATGCCCAGCCACAAAAAACACAGTCACCCCATATCAGCTGATGGAATGGGGAAGGTAACAGGAATATCTTTCAGCTGTTTAACACTTTAATTTCCAAATAATTCATAATCAATCTGTGATTAAACATTATTTATATACCATCAGTGATTATAAAGGTTTTCAGAAATCCTGATCATGCGAAATAAGATCAATCTGATTGCTTCCCTGCACAAAGTTATAAAATGGGGCAGGATTCCAAAGCTCATCCCACTCAGGATGTGCCGATGAAATCCTATAAATGTCCCACATAATTTAAGGTCAGGGCAGATGGGAAAAGTTATGAAGAACAAGCTGAAGCAGTCCTCTCTGTACACCTCCCATTCCTTGTAGGACTCACTGCAGATACCTGCCAACATTTTTATTGGGGTAGGAAGACATAATCCTTAGACTGTAAGCCTCCCAGGTGGACACAGTGAGGGTGATTACCTGTCTTCATATTGCAAGACATTTTAACTCTCTATGGGGGCGATTCACGAAGGTCTCTTGCAGGGTAACGTGCTGAATCCTGCGTTCACTGCCATTGACTTGAATAGCAGTTAACGCCAGATCAGCCGCGTTACCCAGCTACGCACACCTTAGTGAATCGTCACCTACGATTACAAGGCTACCCTCCTTAAAACACACGAACATATCAGTTGTCCTCAACTTATTTTTGTTACGAATCACACATTTAAACATCAGAATAACACTCACATATAAGACAGCGGACTCAACAAATTTTGGATCAAATATACAACAAAAATCGATTGAGGGCCACAGAAAACGGCTTAGTCAACTCAGGTTTTATAGCTTTCGTTCTCAGTAAACTTCACTACGGTTCCTCCCCCGCACAACAAATTCTTGTTTTTACTTGGGAGGTGTAAATGCCAGAACTGCCCCACCTGTATGTACAGCAGTTGAGTGGGTGCACTAATAAAAGCGTGAATATGTCTTTTGTGGCAACTGCAAGCTACCAGGTACAGGTTGTGCCCGAGCACTTTGTTTTGTTGTTGGCTCCAATCTCTAGCGAGCTAATTTCAGGGAAATAGGGAAGATATTATTGGCACTTGGGGTATAACACCAGGAAAGGCACTGCCTGACCGACCCAGATATGTTCTGGAAAGAAAGTGCCAGACTGGCTATGCACAAGAAGGGTATTGAAAGAGAGCATCTTGACAAGAGATATGAGGGAGCTGCGAGGTGTGTGAATAGAAACAGAAAGTGAGACATGAAATGCAGCCTGAGCTGCTACGGGTGCTCCCTTGTCAGCCATTTTAGAGAGCTTATCTCAGGGCTGCTGCTGTCTCTGGTGATCACCAGCAGCCTCCTCCATTTTATTCCGCTTCTTCATTTAACACGGATCTACCTCCCTGGTAGGGAACAGCAGCAGCACCAATACATTAACAGAAACACCATCTCGCAGCATACACATACAACCTCCTGATTCACCAAACAACCTGAGCCGGGGGGAGACGTATGAAATCACCGGAGTTTGTGCAACGTGGCGGATAAGGCCACAGGGCACTCAGGAGTTAGATTACCAAAATGCAACATAGTCCCGAAAGGCAGTAACAACACAACAATAACACATCCCGAGTGTCTTTTATTGATGGAGAAAGCGCAGGGGAAAAAAATGCTCAGAAGTCTATATAGTATGATAATGCATTTTCACAATGGTTTGTGGAAAGGTTCATAGTCAATCGTTCCTTGCCTCACCTCTCCATCAGACCCCATATTAGGGAGAGATAGTAATGGCATTCTCCCCTCGGGTTACAGGTAGCCCATCTCCAGGTGGCACCCCTTCCCTCATGACTCTGTCCCATTGGCGTCCATAACTCAGCCCATCGACCAGCTGCGGGTGACCTTCCCCTCATTAGCTGCCTCCCAGGAGGGGTGCAGTATAATCTGAGTGCAGCTGCCCCCCTCCCTGATCGAGGACGCCACATGATCACATCGTACACCTTCTCCTAAGGGGGTGCACACTTTGATCCTTAACTCTTTCACATCCCTTACATTTTTTTTTGCATTTCACAGAATAACCCTCTTTCCCCGGGGAGCATCTCCCCCTCCTCCCCTCTATAACAGCTGTGCAGATGCCCTTCTCTCCCCACCCCCCGTAAATCCGATCCTACTGCTCTCTGGTGCAGCTGCCCACCTCTCCCCCCCATCCCCAGTGCTCTTCTTTCTCTCCCCTGGATAATAAATGCCCCATTTGTTCCCCCCTGGGGTGCAGGAGGGATCTGCCCTCACCTTGCCATCAGGGATGATGAGCACCTCGCTGTTCTCCTCTTCTTTCTTGCCATCTTTCTGGGCCAGGGCCGAGTTAAAGGACAACTTCACCATGTCTGCACTGAATCTGCAGCAGCAAACGCCGAGCTGGGGATTTGCCTTTGTTTTGTATGCTAGATCTCGGATCTGAGTCTCCACGGAAAGGGAAAGGAGGAGGGACCTGGGAGAAACGAGGCAGGGAACGAGGCAGGGCCAGGGAGTGACACACAAAACAGCAACACAGAGCTGCTGACTGAACTCAAACACACAACTGGAGACGGCACGACACACACAATAGTGAAAGCATCGTGTAACACACACAGCTATATAAATATTTCCACACAGGTACACAATCTGCTGAAGAAATGCTGCCAAGCATAGCATACCCTCCATACACCTGTAGTGTGTGTGTGTGTGTGTGTGTGTGTGTACTTCCAAGCAGTTTCAATGCAAGCCCCCTAACCTATGCAGATTATTAACACACACACACACGCGTGCGTGCGTGTGTGTGTGTGTGTGTGTGAATAATCTGCATAAATTAGGTGACTTGCATTGAAAATGCTTGGAAGTACCTCAATTCATCACGAGTACAGAAACTACAGTGGTGCCTAGTTTTATGTGCAAAACGTTGTAGCTTCTGGCATTGGGGTATGTATCAAAGTCTCCCAGCTACAAAACTGGAGCAAAAACAGTCATATTTAGCCAAAATAAATAAATACAAAATCCTACTGTATCCTATAGCACTTTTTCTTTGGTACATCATTTGGTAGTTTTGACGCTGATTTCGATCTATAATCCTCAATCTGATTGTTTGACAGGCAGCTGGGGTCTGTGGCAATGTTGTCTCAGGAAGTCATACTAATACAGCTGGTGGCTGTGTCTAGCAGATACACAATCAAAGCACACAAACAGCTGCAAGAACACAGCCAACTGTAACAAGTTTTAGTAACACTGCCAGACAAACTATTAACGGCAAGGCCACCGCTGGATACATTGGGACACATGCAGGAACACAGCCGGTTACATTGGCTCACTTGCAGGGACACTGCCAGACCGTCCATCACTTGGCGCATAAAAATAGATACACTTTATTTCCTACAGTATGTCAATGTCGAATAGAGGTGTTTATAGGCAAGTGAGCCCACCGAAGACGGCACAATAACACGTACAATTTACTATATGCAAAGATCATATTATCAATAAAATATGTGTATGTATATGTTTGCGTACACTCCAACCTGCTAATCATCAGCAGAAGAGTCATCTGTCTCACAGCTGCTTTAGCTGAAGCTTCATCCACTGGCAGAAATAGGTACAATAGGTACAGCAGAATTTAATAGTTACAGGACATAAAATACAAGTACAGTACTTGCTAAACCGATACAGTTATTGTGCCGTCTTCGGTGGGCTCACTTACCTGACTTTGAGTCCACTTTACGCTCCTCCCTCTCCTCTCTCAGCTCTGCTACAGACCCTGACAACCTGGTCAGGAACTACAACTCTGCCTTGTCCTCCTCTCTTGATCTACATGCCCCGCTTTCTCTCTGCCGCCCTCGCCCTTCTAACCCTAGACCCTGGCTAAATTCCCACACGCGCATGCTGCTTTCCTCCACTCGTTCCTCTGAACGCCTCTGGAGGAAATCTCATAGTATCGCAGACTTCCTTCACTACAAATTTATGCTATCCTGTTTCAACTCTGCCCTCTCGCAAGCTAAACAAGCCTACTTTTCTTCACTAATCAGCATGCACAAGTCTAACCCACGCCGACTGTTCTCTGTCTTTGATACTCTACTCAAACCACCCTCAGCTGCCTCTCCTTCCTCCATCTCCGCTCAGGACTTTGCTGACTATTTTAAGGAAAAGGTGGAATCCATACGGCAGAACATCCCCTCTGTTTCTTCCTCCCATCCTACACCTCTTCCTAACTCTCCTCCTGCCTTCCTGGACTCTTTTTCCACTGTCTCAGAGGAGGATGTGTCGCTGTTGAGCTCCTCATCTCCCTCTACCACTTGCCCTCTTGACCCCAATCCCTCCCATCTCCTAAAACCTCTTGCTCCTACTATAATCCCTACGCTCACACACATTTTTAACTCCTCCCTCTGCTCTGGAACCTTTCCATCCTCCTTCAAACATGCAACAGTCATACCATTACTCAAAAACAGCAAGCTTGACCCTACCTGTCTTTCTAACTATCGTCCTGTCTCCCTCCTGCCTTTTGCCTCTAAACTCCTTGAACGTCTTGTATTCTCTCGCTTGCTCCATTTTCTCAACACCTATTCTCTCCTAGACCCTCTACAATCTGGCTTCCGCATTGCTCACTCCACGGAAACAGACCTCACTAAAATAACTGACGACCTCCATGCTGCCAAAGACAGAGGTCATTACACTCTGCTCATATTACTCGACCTCTCTGCAGCATTTGACACCGTGGACCACCCTCTTCTCCTTCACATTCTCCATACTCTTGGTATTCAGAACAAAGCTCTATCCTGGATCTCATCCTACCTCTCCCATAGTACTTTCAGTGTCTCTTCTGCTAACACCTCCTCCTCCTCCTCTATTGATCTCTCTGTGGGGGTACCCCAGGGCTCTGTCCTGGGACCTCTTCTCTTTTCTCTGTATACACTCTCTCTAGGTGACCTAATAACATCTTTTGGGTTTAATTATCACCTCTATGCTGACGACACACAAATATACTTTTCAACACCTGACCTTACACCTGCTGTACAAACCAAAGTTTCTGAATGTCTCTCTGCTATATCATCCTGGATGGCCCTCTGCCGCCTTAAACTCAACATGGCTAAAACAGAGCTCCTCATACTTCCTCCCAAACCTGGCTCTACTACCTCCTTCCACATTACTGTTGGAACTATGATCATTCACCCAGTAGCCCAAGCACGCTGCCTAGGTGTCACACTCGACTCCTCTCTCACATTTGCCCCTCACATTCAAAACATTTCTAAAACCTGTCGCTTTTTCCTCCTCAATATAACAAAGATACGCCCTTTCCTCTGTTGCTCGGCTGCTAAAACTCTGACTCAGGCCCTCATTCTCTCCCGTCTTGATGTCTGTAACCTCCTGCTGTCCGGCCTTCCTGCCTCTCACCTGTCTCCCCTACAATCTATCCTAAACGCTGCTGCCAGAATCACTCTACTCTTTCCTAGATCTGTCTCAGCATCTCCCCTCATGAAATCCCTCTCCTGGCTTCCGATCAAATCCCGCATCTCACACTCAATTCTCCTCCTCACTTTTAAAGCTTTACACTCTTCTGCCCCTTCTTACATCTCAGCCCTAATTTCTCGTTATGCACCATCCAGACTCTTGCGTTCTTCTCAAGGATGTCTTCTTTCTACCCCCTTAAAGCACTCTCCCGCCTTAAACCTTTTTCACTGACTGCCCCACACCTCTGGAATGCCCTTCCCCTCAGTACCCGACTAGCACCCTCTCTATCCACCTTTAAGACCCACCTTAAGACACACTTGCTTAAAGAAGCATATGAATAGCATTGTGGATATTCTGAACACATGATACATAAAGCTTGGCCCCCTGCAGACGCACTTACCAGAACTCCCTCCTACTGTCTCTGTACGTTCTCTCTACCTACCAATTAGACTGTAAGCTCCTCGGAGCAGGGACTCCTCTTCCTTAATGTTACTTTTATGTCTGAAGCACTTATTCCCATAATCTGTTATTTATATTATCTGTTATTTATTTGATTACCACATGTATTACTACTGTGAAGCGCTATGTACATTAATGGCGCTATATAAATAAAGACATACAATACAATACAGTTGAAGGTAGTTACAGAGACACTTTCGGAGCTATTTATCAAACTCTTTCGGCTACAAAACCAGCACCAGATTTATTAGAGCAAATGAATGCAGTTAGTTTGTTCCCTTTGAAACATCTGATGTAGTAGTTTGGCACTGTTTTCTCCAAGTTTTTGCAGCTGGTAGTAGTTTATTAATTGGCCCTGTAATAAAAATGGTGGGGGATATTAAGTATTATAATCAATCTGGTACTTCAGGGGTTAACATTGGTTAGAAATTGAGTTAAAAACACAATAATTATTTTTATGACAGGTCAAGACTCTTCCCGTGTCTGTGCTGATCTACAAAGAGTGCTTAATTGCGGGGGCTATAATTGATGGCCCACTAAAAGTGAAATATGTATAGTTTAGGAGGCTGTGGACGATAGCCAGATCCTGGGCTGTCAGCCTGAAAGAAAACCGTAACATTCTTGAAATATCCCCGATTCATAATAATAATAATAGCATGTTTTTGTATAGCGCTGCTAGTTATACGTAGCGCTTTACAGAGACATTTTGCAGGCACAGGTCCCTGCCCCGTGGAGCTTACAATCTATGTTTTTGGTGCCTGAGGCACACAGAGATAAAGTGACTTGCCCAAGGTCACAAGGAGCTGGCACCGGGAATTGAACCAGGCTCCCCTGCTTCAAACTGTCAGTGCCACTCAGTGTTTTTTACTCACTAAGCCACTCCCTCTCATTCATCCCAGAGAGAGGTGAGAGTTGACAACAGGTGACCATTTGGTTTGAGGGCTATAGTAAAAATAAGATATTATGGGCCTGACAGCAATTCATAGGCGTTAGAAATGGATATCTGTCACTGTTGCGATTAGACAAATGAAATCATACCACACGCTGCATGGGTAAGAGGTGCGAAAGACCTCCCATTGTTCTGTTCGTGTCTATGCTTGTCTCCAGTTTATCTATCGTCATTAGTTTGTACAGAGTGTCTTGCAGTAGATCTATTGAGGGCTGTTGTGTTTGTAACCAGTTTGTCATGATGGTCTTTCTTGCCGCTAATAATATAACCTCAGTGGGTCTGGTCACCAGCCTACTGATTTGTGTAGCATTTTTTTTAACCCACACTGAAAGACATATTTAATGTTTTATAATGTAACAAGCATTTTTTGTTTCTATAGCAACCATTTACAAAGTCACATCCCCTTCCTCTTCTTAAACAGGCTCTGGCACATACCTCTTTGAGCCCTGCCTTCTCTCTAGCAGTGCACCAATTGTCTGTAGTGACTGCCTGGTCACATGATCTTCCCCACAGAACTTTGCATCTTTGGTCCTCTTCTGCTGCACTGACAGCCATTAAGTGAACGCCCGAGCCGAATCTTCACTGATCGATTACAGAAGAACAGATCATTCAACAACTTAGCTAATTACATATCATGGTGTGGATTATATTGATGCACATATTAAAGGGGGAAAATAAAATAAAAAATGGCAGCTTGGACTGCTGCTTTAAGGTGCCTCATGGATTACTACCACTTAGTAAGTAAAGCACAGTGCAGGATCGTTGACGTTTACACCATCAGATGTATGGTTCAGTGCTAGTCCCAACATCAAATGGGTTATTGTCAGATGCAGGAACAATAAGACACAATCAGATCCAGGCACACATCCAGTTATTTTCATTTGTCCAATTGATAGAGGTACTGTGAATAATTTCATGAATTCTTATCTTGGTAAACACCAGGGAAAGATATTCGGACCTAATTTTAGAAAGATTTATTCAACATTTGTGATCCGACAAAGAAAAACGGAGATTATTTCTAAAATATTTTTAAAATGAAAGTGAAACTAAGTAAAAAGCAGTGGTACCATAGCTATGTAAACAAAATGTAGTGATACGGTGTACCACTAGTATCATTGCACTTAAACCACTGCTTCTCTTCTGTTTTCTGGTTAGACTGTCAAATTAAGGAACACTGTTAGAAACATCAAGAAAGCAACCTTAAGCCACTTACATCAGGGGGCGCGAGATTGTTTTGAGAGGGCGCGGCGGTTACAGAGGCCCCGCGCTCTTCTCCAAAGCCTTTAAATTAAATGCCGGGGGGCACGCAAGGTCTCTGTAACTTACTTACCTTGCTACGGGTGACGCGTCGCCATGCCAACACGGCATCAAATTACGCCGCTGGGTCACGTGACCCGCGGCATCATTTGATGCCGGTTCCTAGGTAAGGGTGGGCGCGAGCACTGGGGCTGAGCAGGCAGGGGGGCACAGCGCAGAAAGTTTGCGTACCCCTGCCTTAGACGAAGGGGCACATGAATGCCGGGGCTTTTCTTTACTGCCGCTCCATGGACTTACCTGGTTGTGAGGCTGGCCATATGCTTACTTCCCTCTCCCCTTGGAGTGTCAGTTGTTGATGTGAGTGGAGGGAGAGGGGCTTGTGAAGCATTTAAATCAGGCGTGAGTGGGTGAATCAGATGGTTCCCCGTCAAAATAATAATAATAATAATGTAGCCCTACCTGCACGGCACAGTATTTGGCTACTCAGCATAGTTTACCTCAATTCAGGCGGCTGGGCGATGAGATATCAAGGGTGAAAATGATGGGTGCCAGGAACTTTTGTAGTACAATTCAGTCTTTATTCAGGTCCCCTGGCACGGGGACACTTCACACCGTTGTATGTCAGTTTACATACTATACTCAGAGTTACTTATTTACACAGTGCTTGCCTAGGTGCTCATTCAACACTCAAAAGAAGGCGCATTTACTTGGTAGCATTACTTATATTGGACCGGTCCCCCATTCGGAGTAAAATCTGCTGTACCCCGTCTATTGTGGGCCCTTACTGGGATCATAGGGGTTTCTGAACAGGTCCCGATTAGACTCCATTCCTGATAGGGAACTGCCACTCCCCTACTGATTGAGGAGAAAACTTAGATTGATCCGCCTGTAGGGCTGATCCACTGACACCTGGGAACCCTCTGCATATGGCCCGCTGTGACGTGTCTGCCTCTCCCTCTGTAGTACCTGCATGTTTCCATTGGCCATATTATTGGGATCCTTTCTGTAAGGGCACTGTTCCTATGTGTAACATAACAAACAAGGGGGGCTTGATCTCTTCTATTACTTCATGAACATAATCTCTATCTATACTCCTCTCCTCTTGTCTTCCAAGAACCTCTCTTAGTGTATATACACACCTGTAACGTCAGTATCACTGTGGCAACACAGGGTGGGGCCCAGATCTTTGTGGTGTGTTTATTTATTTATATGTAATTTTGGGGATCGCACATTGATCTAGCAGTAACTGCCTCCTGGCTAGATGCAAGAACACTACAGTAGCTGTTACACAGTCAGATTCAGGAATGCTGTTAAAACACTACGTACAGACACCTGGAGTAATACAGCTTGATATATAGCTGAAACCACCAAAGATAAATTACGCTACAATAATACCACCAGCCTCAAAAATATCTTTAGTAACACTACCAGATTTACAGCTTCAGTAAAACTGCCAGGCTTACAGCTTCAGTAAAACTGCCAGATGTACAGCTTCAGTAAAACTGCCAGACACACAGCTTCAGTAAAACTGCCAGACTTACAGCTTCAGTAATGCAACCAGACACAGAAAAATTCAGTAACACTGCCAGATTCATATACAACTTCATTAAGAACACTTGACACAGCCAGCTGTAGTAACCGTGTCTAATAAATAACCAGATGCAGCACTGAACAATATATAGCCCACAGATCCGTTATTAGGCATAAGTTCGGCCTCAGCACTACCAAATTCTCAGACTTTCTCCCCAAACTAACCTTCTGGATTTAATGGCATCAGATTTAAAACCAGAGACATAACATAAAACACAGACAAAGCTCAGTGCACATCCAGAAAAACTTATATACGGTACAGTGCCTAAATATACATGTATAAGTAACTAATAAATAAAATGGTATTTTAGTTTAACATTTTGGCCAAATTGTTGTAAGCCCTTGAGCCAAACTTCACGGCAGACCACGTTCAAGGGTCCCTACACTAATATAAATTCTTAATAACCTGTGCATTGCCAGGAAGAATGATTTATAATAAATCTGTCAATATGAGTTGCAAAAGTTCTAAGTCTGATTGAAGCTTTTATTAACCTGTACATTACCAGTAAAAGCACTCTTTAATAGATTTGTCACAATCACACTGCATGCAGGCAAGTTCCCCTGATAATTGGAGATGCCATGGAGTGAGCTTTTAACCATTTAAATGTGGGAGGGAGTAAGCTTCAATTGGATAGGAGGTTGCCACCCTCCAAAACAGCCAAGACTAGCTGCACAAGAATTATAAAACATACAGAACACCTACAAGCTCAAATTGAACCCCCAAAATACCCACAACATATATATAAGCATATAAGTTTCACAGAGGAGTGCTACTGAGCATGGCAATTTATATTTAAAACCAGAGACATAACATAAAACACAGACAAAGCTCAGTGCACATCCAGAAAAACTTATATACGGTACAGTGCCTAAATATACATGTATAAGTAACTAATAAATAAAATGGTCTTTTAGTTTAACATTTTGGCCAAATTGTTGTAAGCCCTTGAGCCAAACTTCACGGCAGACCACGTTCAAGGGTCCCTACACAAATAAAAATTCTTAATAACCTGTGCATTGCCAGGAAGAATGATTTATAATAAATCTGTCAATATGAGTTGCAAAAGTTCTAAGTCTGATTGAAGCTTTTATTATACTGGACACCTAACAAGCTCCTATTGAACCCCCAAAATAACCACAACATATATATAAGCATATGAGTGTCACAGAGGAGTGCTACTGAGCATGGCAATATATATTTAAAACCAGAGACAGCACATAAAAAACACAGACAAAGCTCAGTTTTAGCACATCCAGTGAAAATCATACACGGTACAGTGCCTAAATATATATGTATAAATATCTATTAAGTAAAATCGTCTTTTAGTTTGACATTTTTGGCCAAAATTGTTGTAAGCCCCTGAGCCAACGTCACGGCAGACCACAATTCAGGGGTCCCTAACGCTAATATAAATTCTTAATAACCTGTGTAATAACAGGAAGAATGATTTATAGTAAATCTGTCAATATTAGTTGCAAAGTTCTAAGTCTGATTGAAGCCTTTATTAACCTGTACATTACCAGGAAAAGCACTCTTAATTAGAGTTGTCACAACCATCCTGCAAGCAAACAAGTTCCCCTGTGTGGAAGCTGCTATGGAGTGAGCCCTTAACCATTTAAATGTGGGAGGGGGTGAGCTTAAATTAAGTAGGAGGTTGCCAACCTCCAATCAGCCAGGACTAGCTGAAACACAATTGTAAAATATACTGGACACCTAACAAGCTCCTATTGAACCCCCAAAATAACCACAACATATATATAAGCATATGAGTGTCACAGAGGAGTGCTAATCCTGCTTTCCTGGTAATGTACAGGTTAATAAAGGCTTCAATCAGACTTAGAACTTTGCAACTAATATTGACAGATTTACTATAAATCATTCTTCCTGTTATTACACAGGTTATTAAGAATTTATATTAGCGTTAGGGACCCCTGAATTGTGGGAATTGTGGTCTGCCGTGACGTTGGCTCAGGGGCTTACAACAATTTTGGCCAAAAATGTCAAACTAAAAGACCATTTTACTTAATAGATATTTATACATATATATTTAGGCACTGTACCGTGTATGATTTTCACTGGATGTGCTAAAACTGAGCTTTGTCTGTGTTTTTTATGTGCTGTCTCTGGTTTTAAATGAAGCTTTTATTAACCTGTACATTACCAGGAAAAGCACTCTTTAATAGATTTGTCACAATCACACTGCATGCAGGCAAGTTCCCCTGATAGTTGGAGATGCCATGGAGTGAGCTTTTAACCATTTAAATGTGGGAGGGAGTGAGCTTCAATTGGATAGGAGGTTGCCACCCTCCAAAACAGCCAAGACTAGCTGCACAAGAATTATAAAACATACAGAACACCTACAAGCTCAAATTGAACCCCCAAAATACCCACAACATATATATAAGCATATAAGTTTCACAGAGGAGTGCTACTGAGCATGGCAATTTATATTTAAAACCAGAGACATAACATAAAACACAGACAAAGCTCAGTGCACATCCAGAAAAACTTATATACGGTACAGTGCCTAAATATACATGTATAAGTAACTAATAAATAAAATGGCATCAGACATACAAACACACACACATACGGTTGTACTGACATAGTTATGTGGGTGAAACCCTCATTGTTAGAGATGGGCAGCTTTAGATCCACAGCGGATTGGCTGGTTCCTTTGGTCCGCGGATTTCAGTTAATAGTTATTATACTTTGCAACTCCCTTATTTGTTGGTTCATAATATAGAATACATATATACAACTGCAACATGGCTGGTCACAATTGCCTCTCTGCCTCCTGTCACGTAAGGCTACGCTTATAGTGCTGGCAACGGTGACGCGACGGCTACAGTGACGTGAGGCTGCGGTTGCTGGAAAAATCAAATTGAGATGACTTCCAGCCATCGCGACGAAGCCGTCGCTCTGTTGCGCCGACCCCTGACGAAGCTGCTACGCCAGCGAAATGCGTTGAGTGAACTAGCAGCAGTCCAGAAGTGTACCCCGAATGCCCCAGAGCCCGTGTGGATCCATTCTGCGATTGATCGCTAAACCGGAAGTGACGCGACGGGCCGGACCGGAAGTGACGCGACGCGACCTCGGGAGTGGGGTGGATGGTGTACGGTGATGCTGCGCATTGATTTTTATGTGTCTATGCACATGGTGCTCATGTAAGTGCAATAACAATTGCTTTTATGAATATATTGATAGTGAACATACAATGTTGCACTAAAGGTGTCGTTTTTTCCATCGAGGGTTTGTTCTGCTGACACCAGGGAGTTTATAGCAAGCAAGACCCCCCTTCATACTGCAGAGTCTACATCATTGCATTCATTGCTATTCAATGCTGTATTTCAACTGGGAGAATGTGAGTTTCCAATCATGATTCCTGTATAGATTGCTATATCTGTTTAGACATACCACACTATTATATATTTTCTTCCTTACATATGGTGATACCTGCGCTCCCCACAAGCTTCTCCCCACCATCCAAGATAGGAGAAACTGGATCTTCTCCCAAGAGGGTTGAGCAGCGAAGTTCGCCATTCTTATTTTTATTATTTATGAGCACTTTGATTATTGATATTAATCACTATATATTTATTTATTTATTACACCTTCATTAGAAGCGCCTCACATTTTTTGTTTAACACTTGTAAATACATTGCCTTATTTTCATGCCGAGAACAACCTTCTGCATAATCGACAAACGGGTCACAATAATAATCACTAGCTGTCTGAGCAACAAATTCCTCAGGAGTCCGACCAGATTTACACTCGCATTTAAAAATTTGTACATTCCTAGGCTTCCCTCCAGAGTCATTCTTACTCATGTAAGCACCCATTAGTAGCTTAAAGAAAAACAGCTAAATTATGACAAATAATTGCAGATAAATAATACAATTCTTATACTTTACACAATATACAATGGTCGTTCAACTAGATCAGAGATAACAGTTCAGTCGTGCACAAAATTTACTGGAATCTAACTAAAAATTTTGTTAAAGGGCCTCTAACCCAATTTTCAGTCACAATTTAGGTCTTTTAAATTCCCAGAGGGGGGTGAGACAATGTAAAAATCACATATACTAACATGCCGCCTCTGTGAATCCCCAACTCTGACACAAAAACTGAAGGAAAACCGTTATTCCTCGCCTAGGTTTCAGAACTGAGAGGAACCTTTCCTCTGCCAAGAAAGCTGAAGGCTTTGTGACTGGATACACATCTGCACCGTTTGCAGCAGACTTCCCAGGAAGCTTAATCACGCCCTGCAACTTGTTATCTTCGATCTTTGTTTGAACTTACAGGCCCGGGAATACGAAAGAAATGAAACGTAATGCAAGCCAGGTTTCAAATCCTTTGTCTCAATTTATTACTCATAGGGTAATGACTTTTATACCAGAAAAAGAAGATATTGGTTAGAGGCGTAACATAGGCGTAACATAGGCGTAACATAAGCGTAACATAAGCGAAACATAGGCGTATCCTGGGTGTGTCTTGGGCGTAGCTTTGATTAGAGGCGTGATTTAGGGGCAGGACATATTAGTGGCATGATTTTGGGACGTGTTCTCCCAATACAAGCAATGTCTGAATACATAGCTTATTCATTGCCTGTTATCAAAAGAGACCTTGAGACCTTGCGTCTTTAGCAACTATATTACACTATTTTGCTTCTTGCAGAGAACCAGTTTATTATATTCTGACTGAAAAGGCAGGAGACTAACGATACAAAAAGTATTGTAGCAATATCCTGAGCAGGAAGAAAGGAAATGCAATTTGGCAGAAACTGAGTGCATTTAGGAATTATATTTCAGCAAAAGGCTGACTACAGAATCTTAACTAGTTATGATCAGACAAAATGGAAGCTTAACACAAGTGTAGATTCTGGCCTGACCTACTGGTCCTAACACTCCGTCACCCCCTGTCTCTGTGACCTATGCTAATTCTGGACCACGTATACCACCTCCCAACCGGTATGATGGGGACCCTCTCACTTGCCGCGGATTCCTAAACCAATGCGAGGTTCATTTTGAAATGTCTCCCTCTCAGTTTCCTACCGGCTGTTCTAAGGTGGCTTACATTTACGCCTTACTCACTGGTGACGCCCTCGCTTGGGCTTCTCCCCTCTGGGAAAACAAAGCTGAATTAACCCAAGATTACCCTAAATTTAGGTGTGAATTCCAACAAGTGTTTGATACTCCCGCACGCCAGGAGATGGACGCTTTTTCTCTATTTCATATCTCACAGGCTCGAAGATCTGCTGCCAAGTACGCAATAGAGTTCCGTACCCTCGGCGAGGAGACTCAATGGAATGACGAGGCACTTGCCACCGCATACTGGCACGGTCTGACACCTTGAAAGATGATCTCGCAACCCACGCCCGGCCATCCTCTCTGGAAGAACTGATTACTCTCAGCATACGAATGGATCAACGCACCCAGGAACGACGTCATGAGCGACACTGTTCCCGTTCTCTTTCTTCCCCGGTTGTCTCTCACAGGTCTTCCCCTTCGCCCTTCCTGGCATTGGACGCCCCAGAACCAATGCAAATCGGTAGCCAACAACCTCGGGCTGCGGAGAGAATGCTACGTCGTCAGAATGGACTCTGTTTCTACTGTGGTTCTCCAGAACATCGCCTCCAGAACTGTTCCCTGAAGCCGGGAAACAGGAACACCCAGTAAAGGTAGAGGGGCTTCTACTGGGTACTATCTATTCTTGCCTCTCTCTCCCTAAGGATCTACCAAAGAAATTCATGCTTCCTGTAACGCTGGCGGGTCCTGACCTTCTATTAGAAGTAAAACCCTTCATTGACTCTGGATCTGGCGGTAACTTCTTGGATCATACCTTCGCCTCTGAGAACCAAATTCCTCTGGTCAAGAGAAAAGCACCCATTGGCCTCGAAGCTATCGATGGACGTCCGCTTCAGCCAGCCTTCATCATCTGGGAGTCCATTCCTCTTACTTTGACCTTGGCCGACGGCCATAAGGAGGTAATAGTTTTTGATATCTTCCATTCTCCTACCGTTCAGGTTATTCTAGGATTGCCTTGGCTGCAGCTCCACAATCCGTGCATTGATTGGACCAGTGCCTTACCTATCCAATGGCCTTCCCCAGCCGAGCCAGTCTCTACTACTCCTCCTGCTGCTGTGCTCGTCGGTGTAGACTCCGTTCCTTCCAACCTGTCGATTCTTCCGACCGTGTATCACGAGTTCCTGGATGTGTTCAACAAAGTACAAGCTGAAGTACTGCCTCCTCATCGTCCCTACGATTGTCCTATTGATTTAATTCCAGGAACCATCCTCCTGAAGTCGAAATCATATCCCTTATCCGTTCCTGAGACTGAGGCTATGACGTCTTACATCCAAGAAAATTTGGAGAAAGGATTCATCCGCAATTCTACCTCCCCCGCTGGGGCAGGCTTCTTCTTCGTGAAAAAGAAGGATGGATCGCTAAGACCCTGTATCGACTTTCGCGGACTCAACAAAATCACGGTAAAAAATCGATATCCCCTTCCCCTAATCTCTGAACTGTTCGATCGTCTCCAAGGAGCTTCTATCTTCTCCAAGCTCGATTTAAGAGGGGCCTATAATCTCATTCGTATAAGGGAAGGGGACGAATGGAAAACCGCGTTTAATACGCGATCTGGACATTATGGGTATCTTGTGATGCCCTTCGGGCTATGCAATGGTCCTGCCGTTTTCCAAGAGTTCATGAACGATATCTTCCGGGACGTATTGGGAACGTTTGTTATCGTATACTTGGATGACATTCTCATTTTTTCTAAAAACTTAGATGAGCACATTCACAATACCAAATTGGTACTTTCTAGGCTCCATGCCAATCGCCTATACGCCAAGATGGAGAAGTGTTTGTTCCACCAAACGTCTACTGCCTTCTTAGGCTATATTATCTCTAACCAAGGTTTTTCTATGGACCCAGAAAAATTGAAGTCCGTTCTCGACTGGCCGCTGCCAAATTCTCTCAAGGCCGTGCAGCGTTTTCTTGGCTTTGCCAATTATTACAGGAAATTCATCCATAATTTTTCTTCCATTGCTTTGCCCATCACCGCCTTCGACTAAAAAAGGTGCTGACCCCACATCTTGGCCTCCAGAAGCCATTGACGCCTTCGAGTTTCTCAAAAAAGCCTTCGTTTCTGCACCCATCCTACGACATCCTGATACCTCACTTCCCTTCACGTTAGAAGTTGACGCCTCGGATGTGGGAGCCGGTGCAGTACTCTCTCAGAGATCCTTTCCCCAAGAAAAACTCCATCCCCGTGGTTTTTTTTCTCAGAAATTCTCATCTGCCAAGAGAAATTATGATGTTGGGAATCGTGAGCTATTGGCCATTAAATTGGCTCTTCAGGAGTGGAGGCATCTTCTCGAAGGCACCAAGGAGCCTATTGCCATCCTCACTGATCACAAAAATTTACTGTATATCGAGGGGGCTCGATGATTAGGATCTCGTCAGGCCCGTTGGTCTCTTTTTTTCCCCCCGTTTCAACTATACCATTTCTTATATTCCTGGTACCAAAAATATCAAAGCAGACACTCTCTCTCGCCAGTTCGTCATGGAGAACGAATCCAATGAGTCCGCTGAATCTATTCCCCCCGCCAAGTGCATAATCTCTGCCAATAATTTTGATGTGTTGGATGAAATCAGCAAGGCCCAGGTTCACATTCCCAGGAGATTCAGGGTAACAGAGGGACGCTTACACGCAGCTCCACGTTTTCACTACAAAATTTTACTTTGGGGACATTCTTCTAGATCGGCTGGTCATCCAGGCTTCAAGAGGACAGCGGATCTTATTAAACAGACCTTTTGGTGGCCTAAGATGAACAAAGACATTTTTGATTTCCCCAGTGCTTGTCCGGTATGTGCCCAGAGTAAATCCGCCCATCACAAACCTTCTGGTCTTCTTATGCCTCTTCCCATTCCGGAGCAACCTTGGAAACACATATCTATGGACTTCATTGTCGAACTTCCCAATTCTAAAGGAATGAATACCATTCTTGTGGTTGTAGACAGATTTTCTAAGCATTCACACTTCATTCCCCTCAAGGGCCTTCCTAATTCTGCTACTTTGGCCGATATTTTTTGTAAGGAAATTTTCAGCTTGCACGGTGTCCCTGTTTCGATTGTTTCTGACAGAGGTTCTCAATTCATCTCTAAGTTCTGGCGTGCGTTTTCCCAGAGACTTGGGATTTCCCTTCTTTTTTCTTCTGGATATCACCCTCAGACCAATGGTCAGACAGAAAGAATGAATCAGACCTTAGAGCAGTATCTCAGATATTTCGTCTCCGAATCTCAAGATAACTGGGTGGATCTGTTACCGTGGGCTGAATTTGCTATCAACTCTCTTAAAAATGAATCTACGCAAGAGTCCCGTTTCTTCATTAATTTCGGATTCCACCCTAGCAGTCTTCCCCTCTCCTCCCTCCCTTCTGGTGTTCCCGCAGTGGATTCTCATGTTTCTACTCTTCAGAAGTCTTGGAGGAAGATCCTTACCTACAAACTGCCGTCTCAAGACAAAAAAACAAAGGCAGATCGACGTCGTTAACCGGGCCCCTCGTTCAAACCCAGAGACAGAGTATGGTTGTCATCAAAAATATAAGGCTCAAGACCCCGTCTCCAAAGTTGTCCCCGAGATTCTTGGGTCCCTTTAAGATTTTAGAGAGAATCAATCCGGTCGCATACCGTTTGGCACTTTCTCCCACCATGAGGATTCCTTCTGTGTTCCATGTGTCCTTACTCTCACTTCCCGGACCATTCCCGAAAACCCAATCCGGTGACCATTCACGGACAGCAGGAATATGAAGTTCACTCCATAATTGACTCCCGTTGGTCCAGAAATAACCTACAGTTCCTCGTTCATTGGAAGGGGTATGGCCCAGAGGAGCTCAATACCTTCTGCAGTCACTCCTCCGGCTATCTCTCCTCCCTCGGCGGGCTCCCCCGCAGCACAGCACTCCACGTAAGCTCCTTTTGTAAACTTCCCCAGACCTCTGGCTCCGCCCCCCATGCTGTACAAGCTATCTCCCTCTCTGATTTACCTGTCTCCTCCCTCTCTCCTTCTCACCTATCCCTGCTGCCTCTCCCTCTACCCTCTACTCCTCCTCTCTCTCCCATTGGTGTTCTCTCCTTTATAACCCCTGTCTGTCCTCTCACTCATTGCGCTGCATAGCTTCTTGTGACCCCTGTGTGTGCAGTCCTATGCCTTGCTCTCCTGTCTCTTTCAGCGTTTGTTCCTGTTCCTGCTTACCTTTGGATCTCCCTGGCTTGAACTCTGCTTTTTACTGGATTACCCTGCTCTCTCCTGCCCTTGAACCCTGCATCCGGATACGACTTCACTGCCTTCTGTTATCCCTGGACTCTGGCTTACGGACATCACTATCCTGCTCTCTATTGGCCCTGGACTCTGGCACACGGACATCACTATCCGAACTCTGAAACCCAAGGCATTGCAAGTATACCTTAACCCTCTTTCTACAGGCCCGGCAACGCACTACCACACTCCGGGCATACCCTCACTGCTGTGGGTGCGTGTTATAACCCTACCCACCTGAGTACTGGGGACTGGCCAGGTCTGCGGGCACACAGGCGTTACAGTCAGAGGTCCGAGAGGTAGAGGAGCGAGCCGAGATTGAAGGGCGGAGAGAGAATGCGTCATGAGGAGTAAGCCAGGGTCCAGAGCCAGAGGAAGAGTCGAAAGCCAAGCCGGGTCAAACCTGAAGTACACGAAGAACAAGAGCACACACGAATACTAGCCCAACTAGCAGAAGTTATGCAGAGCAATGATTCCCAGGGAGAACAGCGTTAATATACGTGGAGGGACCAATCAGGGAAGGAGGCAGAGCGGAGGTGTGCCGTGGAGCGCTTTGTGACTGGTGCAGGCTTTGATCCTTGCCTGTGATCAGCTGTGAAGTGTGAGAGCAGGAGGGGGGCTGCAGCTGTACACGGGAGGCATGGCTAGAAGAACGGAGGAGTGAATAAATTAATGCCGGAGGCGTGCGCTGTGTAAGATCCTCTTGCGTGCGCCCCGTCAAGATGGTGGCCGCAAGAGCCAGCGCCGGGCGAGATCGCGGGGAGCGAGGGGCGGCAGCAATGACCTCTGAGGCAGGTAAGGAGGTGTTGCGTGAGCACTGCTTCCTGACAGTACCTCCCCCCCCCTCGAGGATTGGACTCTGGACAATCTGGACAATCCTTCCAAGGCTTTAAATGGATACTTCTTATGAAAGTGTTTTAAGAGTGTAGGGGCGTGAATATGACCTCGGGAAAGCCAGGTGTGTTCCTCAAGACCGTAGCCCTTCCAGTGTACGAGAAACTAAACCTTCCCCCTGGAGAGACTGTATTTCGTACTCGTCGTGTCCTTGAACTATCACAGGGTCGGGCCTACGGGTATAATCTGGAAAGAGAGTACTCTGTACAAAAGGCTTCAATAACGAGGTATCAAAAATGTTGGGTATCCTCATTGCTGGTGGAAGTTGTAGATGGAAGGAGACAGGGTTAATTTGTTCCAGTATGGAAAAGGGTCCCAGAAATTTAGGTGCCAATTTTGGGGTAGGAGTTTTTAGTCGAATATTTTTTGCCGAAAGCCAGACCTTATCCCCTGGCTTGTATCTGGGAGAAGCTTGGCGACGTCGATCAGCCTGGAGTTTGAACTTTCCTGCAGCCTCCTGGAGAGATAACTGAACCTTAGTCCAAGAGTCCTGAAGTAAGGAGATCCGTTCGTCGGCAGCTGGCACTACTGAGGGAGTATTGGAGATGGGAAGACAAGCAGGATGGAATCCGTAATTTATAAAAAATGGGGATTCGCGGGTAGATTCGTTTTTCATGGAATTAATAGTAAACTCTGCCCAAGGCAGCAGTTCCGACCAGTTATCTTGGATCCCGGACACAAAACAACGCAGATATTGCTCTAACGTCTGGTTGACTCTCTCTGTTTGTCCATTTGTTTGAGGATGATATCCTGAGGAAAAAGATAGTGAAATTCCGAGTCTTTTGGAGAAGGCTCGCCAGAACCTGGATATGAATTGGGAGCCTCTGTCCAAAACTATAGAAGTGGGAATCCCATGAATCCGAAAAAATCTCCTTGGAAAAAATGTCCGCGAGGGTGGGTGAGGTGGGCAGGCCCTTGAGGGGAATAAAGTGTACCTGTTTAGAAAAGCGATCATTACTACTAAGATGGTGTTCATCCCTTTAGATCTGGGTAATTCAACAATAAAGTCCATAGAGATATGGGACCAGGGGCGTTCCGGAATGGGTAAAGTCAAAAGTAAGCCAGAGGGTTTCTGTCGAAGGGCTTTGCTTTGAGCGCAAGTGGGGCAGGCACTGGTGAATTCCCAGATGGTACTAGCCATGTTAGGCCACCAAAAGGTGTGTTGGATAAGATCCAGGGTTTTCCGGAAGCCGGGATGTCCTGAAGAGCGGGCAGAATGACCCCACTCTAAGATTCGGGGACGAAATTAATGAGCAGCATACAGCCTCCCTTCTGGTACCTCTAGACCACCCGGAATGTTCCATTGAGCCCTAAGGATCTTGTCCAGAATGTTGAATGAGGCCGCAGAAATTATAAGTCTCTTGGGCAGAATAGTCTCGGGAACTTCTTCGGGTCTCTCCTCCGGGGGAGAACTGTCTGGATAAAGCGTCCGCCTTTACGTTCTTGGTGCCCGGGATGTATGATAAGGTGTAATTAAATCTGGAGAAGAAGAGTGACCAGCGAGCCTGGCAGGAGCCCAGGCGACGTGCAGTCTCAATATAAAGAAGGTTCTTATGGTCAGTAAGAATAGAAATTGGCTCTCTAGACCCCTCCAGAAGGTGTCTCCACTCCAGAAGAGCCATCTTAATAGCCAGCAGTTCTCTATTGCCCACATCGTAGTTCTTCTCCGCAGAGGAAAAAAATTTTGAGAAAAAAACGCAGGGGTGGAAGTGGTCTTGAGGGGAAGATCTTTGAGAGAGCATGGCTCCTGTACCGCAATCCGATGCATCAACCTCCAGGATAAAGGGCAGACTCGTGTCAGGATGTCGAAAAATAGGGGCGGATACGAATGTACGTTTTAAAATTTCGAAGGGTGAGGCTGCCTCAGGAGACCAAGCTGAGGGGTCGACCCCTTTTTTCGTGAGAGCGGTCATGGGTGCAATTATGGTGGAAAAATTCCGAATAAACCTTCGATAGTAATT
>NC_134485.1:319933167-319963167 GCF_040206685.1 Ascaphus truei | reverse complement strand
AAAGATTACGAACACTAAAATAAATGAAAATTAAATGACGTTTAATTGACTCAATGATATAAAATAAATGGCAAAACATTTTCCATTGAAAAAGGTCCAAAACAAGTTGTAGTGGCATAGTAAATGTGATATACTCCTTCACTAAAAGGTTACTTGGTACATGGAACAGTCTTCTACAGTAGGTGGTGATAAATGCAATGTGAGTCTTAAAATGTATAGAATAAGCACAACCATTTCCTTGGTCTTATTCAATAACCCCGAAGTGCGATCGTCCGATAAGTTTCATTCAAGTCAATGTGAGTTTTTAGTCATTCGTGGTGCGATCAGCCGCTACTGAGCTTATTGACCACTTTCGCTTTCAGAAGACCGGAGCAACATCCTTGCTCAGGGAACTCCTGCGGACCCCCAAGGCGCTCAGGTCACTATGTCCAGAGAGGTAATACCAGATACATACATATCCAGTATTACCTCTAAAAAATTTTTTTCTGGACAGTGTATTCAAATACAGGACAGTCCGGTTCAATACCGGACACCTTGCAACCCTACGTGTGGAAGACAAAAATAGCTGTTTTTTCAGTTGTTATAGTTCTACAGTATTTTACAACAGAGTAATAATATCAATGGTTAACACAGATTCCCAGCAAGCTCAAACTCCTACACCCACCACAAAGTGAATATATATTTATGTCAACCAGAGCGCTATTGAGCGTGGCAAATGTATACAACAAGAGACAGGGGGTGCCCAACGCTGCATCCAATTGACAAAACATATAGAGTAAAATATGTTTTGTCAATTGGATGCAGCGTTGGGCACCCCCTGTCTCTTGTTGTAATAATATCAATGGTAATTATATTTCAATCAATGTATAGGCATCTACCAATAAGCATTGAGCGAACATTAGAAAATTCAAGCGGTGGGTTTTCCAAATTAAAATATCCTGGTTAGTTTTTAACCTGAACCTGTGGCTCTCTATGAAGTTTAAAGTGCAAAGTTGTAGTAGCTAGATTGGTCTTGACAACAGTATACATAAAAATCTATGTACACATTGCATTACATGTCTTAAAAATTGTTGTTGGCTATTAACAGGTCACAAATTGTGCTAAATTATGAATAAAAGATGTATTTTTTTAAATATAAAATTCCACATATATTCTTTCCATTTTTAGTAAGTACTATTCAGTGATCTGTATAATACCTGTAGTGTAAATTCTAATATTGTCTCCAATCAGGAAGCTTACGTTATTTAGAAGGCTACAGATGTGGTCATTACTTATTTTTAGTGGCTGCTTGTGCTCTCTAATTATCGTCTCAAGCCAAAATGCTTTATTTTAATTGATTTACCCTACGAGCATGAAGACTTAATAATTTTACTGTAAAACAAGCCACATTAAAAGTAGTATAAAACATTTCACAGACTGAAACAAACATAACACAAAGAAAGACAAAAGCGCAAACGCACATAGTGAAGTTTGTAAAAATATAGGTGTATATTAATTAGGGTATAATATCTGCGTACATCAGATTAGTTGGTAATAGACATTTCATGTACAATACATGAGTTTACCACACGCCGCACTGCCACCTCCAGGCCTCAGATGGTCTCTCTCACAGCATCCAGGACAGTCTATCACAGCTGTAGCATGGGATCTCTGCCGCACTGCTGCCTTCCGATCGATATCCTTCCCCACTCGCTGCCGTCACCACTGCTCACTTCTAGGATCTGCCTCCGACCGCCACTGTACTTCGGAGCAGTGTGTTGATGAATCACGTGTCCCGCGGGCTTTTGCGACTGACCGCAAAGGGAGGTTGAGGCGTAAAGCGTGATGGTAGCTTTACTACAGTTTGCCGAGTGCAGCTTTTGGCATGAAATCAGTCCAGGGCAGATAATACCACACAGAGTGTGGAGATAGAGTTCTAGGGCTATTAAAAAACTTATCCAACGCGTTTCGAAGTTTGCACTTCTTCAGGGATAAAATACACTAGGATAAGAGTATATTTATACCCTTAGATCGCCACTTGATTGGTCAAAGTCAAAAGGTATCTAAACCAATCTGATCTTCAGCAGGCATCATCCCACAGGTGTGGGTGTTTTGAAGTACTTACTTCTTAATGTGCTCTGGTGGATTGACCATTTCAGTGCTGGTCCAAGGGTATAGCTAAAACACATTACATTCTTTTTATTCAACTTATAAAATACATTCATAAAAATCACATCAATAAAATTGCCAATGATTGTGAGTATTTCAAAGGCTCTGAAATAAAACAAACAGGTGTTACTGACACATATACTCATTATTTGCTTCTTGTTTAATATGAATGGGTATCACAGATGTTTATAGATTTTATATATAAGACCAAGCACTAGTCTAATAGGAGACACATAACTATATAGGGCCTATTTATACAAAATGTTTAATATAGACACCAGAGGTCTATGTTTTCATTTAGACCTTTTGGGCCTAAAGACTGCAATTGGTGGATCCAATAAGTTTCTTGGACAGAAATATCTTTTATTCTGTCTCCTCCACGTCTATTTTGGGGAATGGTTTTAATCCCTTTAAATGTCAGGGATGAGGGGTCTTTGTTGTGGTGGGTCGAGAAATGACGACTTACACTATGGGTCTGTAGTGCATGTTTAATATTTCTCACGTGCTCTTGGATACGTGTTTTCAGACAACGTTTTGTGCGGCCTACATATTGCAGGCCGCAGGGGCATTCTAATAAGTACACTAGGAATTTGGTATTACAATTGATAAATTCAGTAATATTATACACTTTATGATCTATATTGGATTTAAATGTTTTGCGTTCTCCATGTAGGAGTTTGCATATGCAGCATCTCCCACATGGGAAGTTCCCTACTACATTATTACTCATCCAGGATAGTGCATCTTTATTTTTTGCAGTTTTCCCAATGTCACTCGGGACTAATGTATCTTTTAAACTGCGTGCCTTCCTGTAGATAAACTTGGGGATGTAGTAATGTGTCCACTAAGAATGGGGTCTGTAGATAAAGATCGCTCTACTTATGAGCAGGAAACACACCGACTCCTTTGTGACCCTGTCTTCTATAAAAAACTAACTTCAGATCCCACAGCATCATTTCTAACTAAACTTAAAGAACTTCTAGATGAAGCACTATCCCTCACAATAATAACAGATAAAGAATATGGGTTTCTATATAACAAGTCACCAAAAATACCGGTGTTCTATCACCTACCTAAACTGCACAAATCTCTAACAAACCCGCCAGGTAGACCAATAGTCTCAGGTATATCCTCACTGACGGCAAATCTATCCCAATATGTGGACTATTTCCTGCAAAGTATCGTAGGGGAGCTACCTTCATATCTAAAGGATTCCTCTGCGGTACTAAACCTTTTTGCACAATTCAAATGGAAAAGTTCGTACAGGTGGCTGACGTGTGACGTACAAGCCCTGTACACCAGCATTCCACATATAAAGGGTATTGCAGCAGTTGAGGAATACCTGAGACGAGAATCTAAAATCTCAGATCTGAATAGATGGTTTATCTTACAAGCCATAGAATATGTGCTTAGCCATAATTATTTTCTTTTTCTTTCCCAGTTTTTCTTGCAGGTTTGCTGAACTGCAATGGGCACACGTTTTGCCCCCAGCTTCGCAAACCTGTATATGGGAAACTGGGAAGAAACTTTCATCTGGCAGGAGAATCCATTCCTGAAACATATAGTGATATGGCGTCGCTATATAGATGACATTCTCTGTGTGTGGGAGGGGGATGAAGAATCAATAGATAAATTCATGGAATACATCAATCATAATGATCACAACTTGGTATTCACCCATGTAACACACACGGAGAGTGTCAGCTATTTAGATCTGGACCTCAAGGCCTCAGAGGCAGAAGGGGTAACAACTAAAACCTTCTTCAAAAAGGTAGATACTAACAATCTCTTACTGGCCTCCAGTAATCATAAAAGAACTTGGATTAGCAATATACCTGGAGGTCAGTTCATGAGAATTAAGAGAAACTGCAGCAAGGAGGCAGACTTTGAATTACAAGCCCAATTCCTGTTCCTGAGATTCTTAGAAAGAGGATATAACTATAAAAAACTTATGCTAGAACTAGAAAAGGTTAGAAAAATAGATCGGAATAAACTGTTGATACAAAAAAAGAAAAGCCCTCTAAATGTAGATAAGGACAGGATAGAAGTTCCGTTCATCACAAATTACAATTCCATGCACAGACAAATAGAAGGAGTAACAAAAAAACACTGGGGCATTATATCTACAGACCCCATTCTTAGTGGACACATTACTACATCCCCCAAGTTTATCTACAGGAAGGCACGCAGTTTAAAAGATACATTAGTCCCGAGTGACATTGGGAAAACTGCAAAAAATAAAGATGCACTATCCTGGATGAGTAATAATGTAGTAGGGAACTTCCCATGTGGGAGATGCTGCATATGCAAACTCCTACATGGAGAACGCAAAACATTTAAATCCAATATAGATCATAAAGTGTATAATATTACTGAATTTATCAATTGTAATACCAAATTCCTAGTGTACTTATTAGAATGCCCCTGCGGCCTGCAATATGTAGGCCGCACAAAACGTTGTCTGAAAACACGTATCCAAGAGCACGTGAGAAATATTAAACATGCACTACAGACCCATAGTGTAAGTCGTCATTTCTCGACCCACCACAACAAAGACCCCTCATCCCTGACATTTAAAGGGATTAAAACCATTCCCCAAAATAGACGTGGAGGAGACAGAATAAAAGATATTTCTGTCCAAGAAACTTATTGGATCCACCAATTGCAGTCTTTAGGCCCAAAAGGTCTAAATGAAAACATAGACCTCTGGTGTCTATATTAAACATTTTGTATAAATAGGCCCTATATAGTTATGTGTCTCCTATTAGACTAGTGCTTGGTCTTATATATAAAATCTATAAACATCTGTGATACCCATTCATATTAAACATAAAGCAAATAATGTGTATATGTGTCAGTAACACCTGTTTGTTTTATTTCAGAGCCTTTGAAATACTCACAATCATTGGCAATTTTATTGATGTGATTTTTATGAATGTATTTTATAAGTTGAATAAAAAGAATGTAATGTGTTTTAGCTATACCCTTGGACCAGCACTGAAATGGTCAATCCACCAGAGCACATTAAGAAGTAAGTACTTCAAAACACCCACACCTGTGGGATGATGCCTGCTGAAGATCAGATTGGTTTAGATACCTTTTGACTTTGACCAATCAAGTGGCGATCTAAGGGTATAAATATACTCTTATCCTAGTGTATTTTATCCCTGAAGAAGCGCAAGCTTCGAAACGCGTTGGATAAGTTTTTTAATAGCCCTAGAACTCTATCTCCACACTCTGTGTGGTATTATCTGACCTGGACTGATTTCATGCCAAAAGCTGCACTCGGCAAACTGTAGTAAAGCTACCATCACGCTTTACGCCTCAACCTCCCTTTGCGGTCAGTCGCAAAAGCCCGCGGGACACGTGATTCATCAACACACTGCTCCGAAGTACAGTGGCGGTCGGAGGCAGATCCTAGAAGTGAGCGGTGGTGACGGCAGCGAGTGGGGAAGGATATCGATCGGAAGGCAGCAGTGCGGCAGAGATCCCATGCTACAGCTATGATAGACTGTCCTGGATGCTGTGAGAGAGACCATCTGAGGCCTGGAGGTGGCAGTGCGGCGTGTGGTAAACTCATGTATTGTACATGAAATGTCTATTACCAACTAATCTGATGTACGCAGATATTATACCCTAATTAATATACACCTATATTTTTACAAACTTCACTATGTGCGTTTGCGCTTTTGTCTTTCTTTGTGTTACAGTTGCCTAGGGGTTTTTCCCCTGTTCACATAGCTGCAGATCACCCATCGAATTAGAGGTTGTATTTAGTTTCAAATTAACACAACGGTGGTGAAGGGTTAAACACTAGAAATAATAATTTGCGCACTTTTTTTGTTTTGTTTTGAAACAAACATAACACTGAATATTTCATTGGATCAGAGCTATTTACGTAGCTACTTTAAAAAAGATATATATTTCTATATTTTTTTAAATAATTGTATTTGTTTCAGCTTGCAGAGAAAATGGGCTTCCCACCTACCATTGTAGATGAAGCAGCAAAATGTATGATCAACCTCTACAATCTGTTCATGAAGTATGATGCCACGATGGTGGAAATAAACCCAATGGTGGAGGATTCCTCAGGAATTGGTAAATTCATTTTCTTTTAAGTTATATTCCTATTCTGTCAAAATGTCTGAAGTGAAAAACTCCCTTAAAGCATCAGTTTTCTAACTTTCATTGGAACGTGTGTGTGTGTGTGTGTGTGTGTGTGTGTGTGTGTGTGTGTGTGTGTGTGTGTGTGTGTGTGTGTGTGTGTGCGTGCGTGCGTGCCATTAACCTGAATATAGAGAGCCTTAAAATGCTGGACTATGCCACATAGGTAAACTAATACTAATAGACACACACACACACAGTATATAACCTGGTCCCCTATAACCTTATGCTTGCTACATTTCACAGCTTTGAGCACAGCCTCATACATATATATATATATATATATATATATATATATATATATATATATACTGTGTGTGTGTGTCTATTAGTTTACCTATGTGGCATAGTCCAACATTATAAGTCTTTCTATATTGAGGTTAATGGCAATTGCATTGGGTCTTCATTTCAGACTAAACGGTGAAATCCTCTTACTGTGGGGAAATTGTACCTTTTGAATTGTAAGATGTGCAAACTCTTAAGAAGTATGATATTAGGGGCTAGTAGTAAATGTGTGTTTGGCTAGATTCTCACATGGAGAAAACCGTTGTTTGACATGAAACACCCATCACCCATGCAGTGTTAGTGTGGAGGAAGAAATGTTTATTCATTTCCAAAGAAACTAAAATAGACTTTGTACTAGCTTAAAGCACGATCATTTTTGTTTAAAGATGCCTATTACTGTACATTGTTTACCAAATATGTTTTGTGAGGTAAGAATTTTAGGTATTATGTTCACTTGTCAACGTGATATGGTTTCAAAGAGCAGATTGGTAGTTTTCGATAACGGCATTTAGATGATGGGAAGCCTTTCATAAAAAGTGTCAACGCTGTCAAGTGCTGGAGGGTCGTGGCACCAGAATACTATGGTGCATCTAGCACTTGTGACCACGTGACCACTTCATCACTGATGATGGAACAGAAGGTGACAGATCACGTGAAGCGTAGAGCATATGACATTGCTACTATGTCATGGGACTCCTAGAGTACCAAACTTCATGGTGCAGTAGCTACATCCATAGGGCAAAGTAAAACAAAAACTCTTGGTTCCACAAATTCTGTCTTGCACTTTCTGCACTAAATATTGTTCTCGGCGTATACACCTCAGCATGTTTTCTGTGGAGCTGGAAAATGAACATTCCAAGTGTGCTGCTGTGCAGATGTAATCCTTTTAAATGAAAGGTCATTCAAAAGTCTCCAAGACAAATGATGCACACACAGATTGAGGTGTTCTAGTGATATCAAAAACTACATGAGCAAATGTCATGTCTTTAAATGTGCAGTTAAACTTATTTGATCCAAAGAATATTGGTGGGCGACAGGGTGCCCGGGGGGGCCGTCCCCATGGGGCTTCACCTGCTTCCCCAAACTGCTGCCCCTCCCCATGAGCCTGCAATGATACAATACATCATAGAATAGATGATGAATACAGAAAATATAAAGTGTGTTCAACATTGTGCAGTAAATGTGCATTTTATTTATTTGTACTCAAAATCGTACAATATTTTCAAACCGTTTTCATAGCTTGGACTTTGTAGCATGTTTAAATAATTGTCACACAGTAAAACAGCGTGGTTAAAAAAAAGAACACTATAGTACAATTTTAAGAAAAAATATATTTTTAAACTAGAACAGTTGCTACTAATATTAGGTTGTTTTCCATTTTCTTTCCTCTTACAATGCCTTCGGTTTCACCTCCATGCTCCGATGTTTGAAAGGCTCGGTTGCTCATCCTTTATAAATGCTTCTGACTCATCCTCTCTAGCGCTGCAAGATAGATGGTTGAAACCTAGGTAATTGAAAAATTTCATGCCAGAAAACAAATCTTTTGTTGGGGAAATATATGTATATTGGAATCGCAGTTTGCTTTAACTGCAGCAATAAAAATGACTGGATTTGTAATATTCAACAAAGGAAACTGCAATATTTCTCTGCGTTAAAAGCTTCGACTGTAAATGTATTCTATCGCATTTTCACATAGCCCATGCCCCCCATTGTTTGTTTTGCATTCATTAGCCTAGTATATATAGAAACGGAAGTAATTAAAGAAAAACTGCAAATGTTTCCTGCTTTTTATCTATTGAGGTCCTGCTTTTTATTCTGTGTAGTCTGCCCACTTTCCCTGTATGAAAAGCTAGTAATAAAGCAGCAAAACTTGAAAATACATCAGTTCTGTAGTATTAGATGTGCATTTTTTGTTTTAACTCCTAATGCCATTTTTAATCATTTTTCTTTTTTTATGTACTGATCATCCTGTGGTTGCTACAGCAACCATTTAGAAAGTCATATCCACTTCTTCTTTTGAAACAGACGGTGACACCTTTTTGAATTCTGCACTTTGGCAACAAAGTTTCCCAAACAGATCTGTCGCTGACTTCCAAACAACAGACTGTATATTACTCTGGAATCTGTAACAATAATGTGTTACACTTTGTAATATAATGTTACAGTACATATCAGCTGCACCATTTCACTGACTGCAGGATAGTCAGAAGGCAGTCATTATGTTAGTCACACAATCAGGATTTTTACAGATTTATAACCGGTGCACCAAATGATTGCCAGCTTAGGTAAGAATGTAGAATTATACATTGTCACATGTTTTACATGTAAAAATAAGGTGGGGGGAAGGATGGGGTGGGGGAAATGTAGTATTGCTGCTTTAAGAGATAATGTACTTTGCAGCTGGGCCACCGGCAGGGGACAGCCAGCACAGTTGTCTGTCGGGGGCCTGACTTCCCTCAGATGGGGTTCTCATCAATCCCAAGAATTTGTCCTTCTGGTACTCCCAGTCGGGTAGCAATTGGTCTACAAGACAGACCACATGATTCTACGACCAACCCCCAACATATCAAAACTGACTGCTGTAGTGGCCCCCTTAACCCAGAGTCCTTGCCCCCAGCAAGGCCTAAGACACAGTATCACTTTCTTGTCCACGTTTTAATGTCTGGAACATTTATTCTAATTAGAATCAGTGTCCAGTTTGCAACAGTGTGTTGCAAACCCCCTCTGGCAGACAAGAGGTTAATGTAAACCTTATAAGTAGTACAACCAAGAGAAGATGCACACGCACACACAGGTGTCTATCTCACTGGATTGCTGTGTTGGTAACCAACACCACAATTCTAATTTACATTAATAAAGCTGCTTAGATGACCATTTTATTAGTAATGGCTAAGTAGGAGTGAGTGCGAAATCTAATCACTACTTTCATATGTTAAAAAAAAAAGCACAGAAGCGCACCAAGGGTCAAGGTACATGTAATATACAAATAAAATAGTAACAAGTAAAAACTTACATATAAAATAATATAAGTCCAGTAGAGGCCAGTGCACAGGTATCCAGTTCAGTTGGATGGTAGGCGCAGGGGGTAAATGCTGAGACTCACAAATCAGTCCCCCGCGCTGGGACCAACTGGCTCTGCAGAACTCAGATGTCACTTCCGGGTTGCGGCTACTCGCAGGACCCGTATTGAGTAGTCCACCACAATCGCCGTTTCTCTACTTCCAGCGCTCATCCCACTTCGAGCGAACCAGATGGAATTGGCTCAAACCTCTGTGGGGAGGCTGGAAACTATACAGCAAGAGTCTGGATCCCTATCTGT
Source organism: Ascaphus truei (assembly GCF_040206685.1). NCBI lineage: Eukaryota > Metazoa > Chordata > Amphibia > Anura > Ascaphidae > Ascaphus > Ascaphus truei. Next base: position 319,953,251 of record NC_134485.1, on the reverse strand, counting down.
GCACTGAATGAACTCCGCAACGCGTTTCACACAATTCAGTGCTTCATCAGGCAGAAGTTTGAGAGATACATTGGGAGTGGTGGCATCCATAGATGCGCCAGATGCAAGATTTGCCCTAATATGTTAACACACAAATCTGACAACTCAGTGACATCTGAGTTCTGCAGAGCCAGTTGGTCCCAGCGCACGGGACTGATTTGTGAGTCTCAGCATTTACCCCCTGCGCCTACCATACAACTGAACTGGATACCTGTGCACGGCCTCTACTGGACTTATATTATTTTATATGTAAGTTTTTACTTGTTACTATTTTATTTGTATATTACATGTACCTTGACCCTTGGTGCGCTTCTGTGCTTTTTTTGCATTACTATCCGGCGTTGGAGTCTTCCCACGGCGGCTATCGGTGAAGGAGGGGTGCCTTCACACCAAAGCAGCAGCAAGAGGGGAGAGCAGATCTTCTTCAAGATCCTTTTTAGGAAGCATGAGTGCGGTTTGACTTTTCATCACTACTTTCATATGTACCTGTGATTTGGGGATGACAAGTTGTGATACTAGATTTAAACAATGAACACACACACACACACACACACACACACACACACACACACACACACACACACACACACACACACACACACACACACACACACACACTATTGACTTAAGTAACCTTATCACATACATCCACATTGTTATAAATAAGACAGAATATCACATTCAACACAATTTTGCTGTAGATGTGCTACATCATTACAATCTTTAATTGGCTATTATGTCACCATTTTATTTATCCGATCACGGTTTCAGCTACTGGCTTCGATAGTAATACTTTTGTAAGTTTCCCAACTATACCAATTAAATTAAATTGCATGTTTGAGGGAGTCAAATTTCTAACTATAAAAATAAATAGTAAACATCTCTGGGAAAAACACTGGCACTTCCAAGTAAACATTAGTACCTACGCTTTCAAAAAGTAATCTTTAATCTATGCCAAACAGGTCTCCTAATGGTTGTAGTGTTTACAGATCATTGTTTTGGCCCCAAGTTGTGGACTTTTCTTAAAATACAAAGTAAAAGCAGTGACACTGCTAAATATACAGTACCACCCAATTACCCATAATACTCTAGGAGGGAAAAGAGACTGACGCCAAAACAATTGCTAGGTCCCCTAATAGCACGGCCCCCAACTACAGACAATACGAAAGTTGAGGAGTGTATACTCGATATTGTATAAAAGACACAAAATAGAATAGAGGGGAAATAAACCATAGGTATGAATGCAACTCCAAGAGAAATAGGTGATTTGGAAATAGAAACCAAAGTGTAAGCTAAAAATAAACTAGAGATGAGGAAACCGTCTGAAAAGCTCAAAGGCAATATACCTATTAGCATATGCCAGTAATGAACATAATGGAGGTGGAGAAGCATAAAAGGGAGAGAGTATTGGAGAGTTGACTGCTACTAAATTGAGACAAAGCAATGTCCATGTAACAAAGTGCAGAATGACAAGGATCAGCGTGGAGTTGTAAATACTCCCGATGAAGCCGTCCTACGTTGCCCGTTGCTCTCACTCTCTCTCTCCTCGTGTCACTGTGTCCAAGGTAAGTGACGTCACTCCCCAGCGTGAGCACGATCCAGAGTAACAGAAGAAAGGTGAATGATCGATGCAGCAGCTGCTCCGAAATACTGGGACTCGCCAGGTAAAACTTAAAATTGAAGCTTTATTAAGGTTACATTAAAAATGAAGACACTCAGGACAGACAAAAATAGAAAAACCTCCTCCAGTATTTCGGAGCGGCTGCTGCATCGATCATTCACCTTTCTTCTAAAAATAAACTAGAACTATAGAACTATATAGAAACAATACGTACAGGGTATTCTGGGTAATTGGTTGATATTTAGCAGTGTCACTGCTTTTACTTGTGCTGTGTTTTAGTGAATATAAAGCGCTAACTCTACTTTGCATCTTGAGAAATGTCCTCAACGACACGTCGATCTGTTAATAAGTATTGCAAAAATGCTGCATGCTCCTCGACTAGTTTTACCTGAAATCCTTCAGTTTTTTCTAGCACCCATCACAGTATACTTTTTTTTTTTTGGCGTCAGTGCTCCTTTCTATTCTCCAAATAGGTGCATGGAAACAGTTGATGCAGTTCTCTGAAGACAGGATCTCAGAATATACTGGACAACATGTAACTCCAATTGTTCCACATCGGTTTCCGAATAAAAATAAAAAACGAAACCTTTTTTGAACAGTTTAAAAATAACAGCATGTGATCTCTGAGCGGGTTTGGTGGATTAAATTAAAGCAGTGCCAGTGTTTTCCCTGGAATTATCTACACGGAATATGTTTAAGAAGGCGGAGTATTCCTATATACTTCCAGTCTTCTAGAATTTCTTTACTAAAGAGAAAATGTCCTACAATTAACAGTAATAACCCACAAGTAAATCCTTCTCCGTGCTACAGTTTTTTGGTTTTTTTTTGTCTTGAAAGTTGAAGAATGTTTGAGGTGTTTGAGGCAGACGTGTGGGGTTAGTGTGTTTTGAAGAGGCCCCATAATGTATCTTTGTATATTGCTTTTCCAAGTAGAATAGACCCTGGGCAGTGTACTGTAGAATGCAATTATACTAAGGATGTCTTTGTATTGCAGCATGTTTTTTTTTTTTTTTAAGGTTTTTTTTCTAAAGTGCAAAATAACTTGGTGCAATGATGTGTGAAATGTCACCTGGAGGCAAATATTGATATCGATGTAACAATGCTGTGAAGTACAATATTGCACTTTATTTCAAAACTAGCTGAGAGACCCGGCGTTGCCCGGGATGTAATGTTCCCGCTCCTCTCTGTCTCCTCTCTCCTTCCCCCTCTCTCTGTTTGTCCCCCATTCACATAAATCCAGTCCCCCCCCCCTCCCTCCTTTACAGCTCTGTTTGTCCCCCTTTACAGCTTCATGCAGTGTGAGTGCGTCAGTCATTGTGTGTGTGTGTGTGTGTGTGTGTGTGCGCGCGTCAGTGAGTCTGACGCAGAAACACAAACACACACAGACTGAGTGACGCACACACACACACACACACACAGTGTGTGCGTGCGTGTGTGCCTCAGTCAGTGTGTGTGTGCGTGTGCGCGTCAGTCAGTGTGTGTCAGTGTGTGTGTGTCAGTGTGTGTGTGCGTCAGTCAGGGTGCGTGTGCGTGCGTCAGTCAGGGTGCGTGTGCGTGCGTCAGTCAGGGTGCGTGCGCGTGCGTCAGTCAGGGCGCGTGCGTCAGTCAGGGTGTGTGCGCGTGCGTCAGTCAGGGTGTGTGCGCGTGCGTCAGTCGGTGTGTGCGCGTGCGTCAGTCAGGGTGTGTGTGCGTGCGTCAGTCAGGGTGTGTGTGCGTGCGTCAGTCAGGGGGTGTGTGCGTGCGTCAGTCAGGGGGTGTGTGCGTGCGTCAGTCAGGGGGTGTGTGCGTGCGTCAGTCATGGGGTGTGTGCGTGCATCAGTCATGGGGTGTGTGCGTGCGCGTGGCAGGCAGTCGGTGTGTGTGTGTGTGTGTGTGTGTGTGTGTGTGTGTGTGTGTGTGTGTGTGTGTGTGTGCGTCAGTCAGTATGTGTGTGCGTCAGTCAGTATGTGTGTCTCAGGTGTGTGCGTTAGTCAGGGTGTGTGTACGCGCGTCAGTCAGTGTGTGCGCGCGGGCGCCATTCAGTGTGTGTCAGGCAGTCAGTGTGTGTGTGTGCCTCAGTCAGTGTGTGCGTCAGTCAGTGTTTGCGTGCGTCAGTGTGTGTGTGTCAGTCAGTCAGTGTGTGTGTGTGTGTGTGTGTGTGTGTGTGTGCCAGTCAGTGTGTGTGTGTGCGCGAGTCAGTGTGTGTGTGTGTGTGTGTGCGCGCGTGAGTCAGGGTGTGTGTGCGTGCGGCTGTCAGGGGTTGTGTGCGCGCGTCAGTCTGGGTGTGTGTGCGCGTCAGTCTGGGTGTGTGTGCGCGCGTCAGTCTGGGTGTGTGTGCGCGCGTCAGTCTGGGTGTGTGTGCGCGCCTGTCAGGGTTTGTGCGTGCGTGCCTGTCAGGGTTTGTGCGCGCGCGCCTGTCAGGGTTTGTGTGCGCGCGCCTGTCAGGGTTTGTGTGCGCGCGCCTGTCAGGGTTTGTGTGCGCGCGCCCGTCAGGGTTTGTGTGCGCGCGCCCGTCAGGGTTTGCGTGCGCGCGCCCGTCAGGGTTTGCGTGCGCGCGCCCGTCAGGGTTTGCGTGCGCGCGCCCGTCAGGGTTTGCGTGCGCGCGCCCGTCAGGGTTTGCGTGCGTGCGTCAGTCAGGGTGTGCGTGCGTGCGTCAGTCAGGGTGTGCGTGCGTCAGTCAGGGGTGTGTGGTTGCGTCAGTCAGGGTGTGCGTGCGTCAGTCAGGGTGTGCGTGCGTGCGTCAGTCAGGGGTGTGTGGTTGCGTCAGTCAGGGGGTGTGTGTATGCGTCAGTCATGGGGTGTGTGCGTGCGTCAGTCATGGGGTGTGTGCGTGCGCGTGGCAGCCAGCCGGTGTGTGTGTGTGCACGTCAGTCACTCTGTGTGTGTGTGTGTGCGTCAGTAATGGGTTGTGTGTGTGTGCGTGGCAGTCAGTCAGTGCTTGTGTGTGCGCCAGTGAGTGTGTGTGCGTGCGTCAGTCAGGGTGTGTGTGCGTGCGCCATTCAGTGTGTGTCAGCCAGTCAGTGTGTGTGTGTGTACCTCCTTGCGCCAGCCGGTGCTCCCGGCCGCAGGGGGGGGGGGTTGTGTGTGGGGGGGGGGGGTTGTGTGTGTGTGTGGGGGGGTTGTGTGTGTGTGTGGGGGGGTTGTGTGTGTGTGTGGGGGGGTTGTGTGTGTGTGGGGGGGGTTGTGTGTGTGGGGGGGGGGGGTTGTGTGTGGGGGGGGGTTGTGTGTGTGGGGGGGTTGTGTGTGTGGGGGGTTGTGTGGAGGGGAGGGGTTGTGGGGGGGGGAGGTTACCTCCTTGCGCCACCCGGTGCTCCCGGCCGCGGTATTGCGGTGAGGGGGGGTTTGCGGTGAGGGGGGTTTTGCGGTAAGGGGGGGCGGGGGGTTTGCGATAAGGGGGGGCGAGGGGTTTGCGGTGATTTTTGCGTTGAGGGGGGGCGGGGGGTTTGCGTTGAGGGGGGGCGGGGGTTTTGCGGTGAGGGGGGGCGGGGGGTTTGCGGTGAGGGGGGCACACACACGACGGGAGTGAGAGGTGGTGGAGAGTGGGACTGGCGCAGATCCGAGGAGAGTGAGTGAGTGACTGTGTGTGAGTGTGTGTGTGTGTCTCTCCTTTGGCCCGTCACTCCGCCTTCAGGCCAATGAGAGGTGTGCAGGGGCGGGCGGGCCAAGGGAGCAATCTCATTGGCCTAGCCCAAGGTCCAATGGGATTGCCGCTAGGGACACACGGAGGGACACAGGGAGACACATACAGACATAGAAACATATGACTGTTTGAGAAATATATAGTAGATTCACACCCATTAAAAATATGGCGCTGTGTCAGAGCACTGACTAGTCCTTCTAGCCATTCAGGTAAAGAAATATCTTAGAGACCGAACTTTTCACCTTATAATAACGTGCGTGATACATTGACGTGTTTCTTTACATGTCCTGTTTTTAACCAGTTCAGTGCTAAAAGGACTATGTTGCAGAATGTTCTTGCACTGAAAGTTTATGAAGGGAATAATTGGCATTTGTTACTTGTTTTTTTTTTATGTAGCCAAACCTCAATTCCTCAGTTAACTGTCATTACAATCTTCTTCAACAGATGTGTCCCTTCCTCTTCTATCCCCAACAAAGAGAATGTTTACCTGTTGTGACTTTTTACTATTTCCTTTCACACGTCAAATCCTGACAGAGGTCTTGCCGAGGGCAGTCAGTGCTCCCGAAATCATGTCGCTTTTCTCGGCTAAGCATACAGATGGATAAAAAAGCCATCACGCTTCATCGCAAATGTGCTTACATCAGAACTAGTTAAATTGTACTCTGTTGATTTCTCAATGTCATCCAAACAATGGGGGAAGTAGAAGTAAACTCGTCCCTCAGCACACTTCATACGGTTAAGTCACTTAGAAGACCAGCTTGAAAAAGATTGTCTGTTAGTATCTAAAATAAGTGCTTCAACTAAAAGAGAAAGCTCATGAAGGTAACATTTGTCCATTAACCTAGTGTACTTGACGTGTGTGTGTATATGTGTATATGTATGTATGTATGTATATGTGCACACACACGTATGTATGTACAGTAAAAAGTATAAAAAAAATCATGATTTGTTGACACTTATTTTTTTGCATTGACCCATTGGGTGCTGTTTGACGGCTACTATGTCAGTGGTTCTTGCATTGTGCTTCCTCATTCTTGTAGGGGAAGTTGCATTCTGCTCAACACTATCTTAAAGGAATAGGAACGTTGGAGGTCTCTTCTTCCGTTCATTCATCAGTGACTGAGTGATCACCTGAACAGACCGGGGCAAGCAGAAAGCATCAATGTAGTCAGGCAGGCTGGGGTAAAGTCAGGCCCAGGTCACAAGTGAAAAGTGAAATTATCAATAGTGGCGCTCAAATTATCTATGTGCAACAAAAATCAGTGCAATGGTGAAAAACAACAGTTAGTATACAAACACATATGATGAATGCTGCTGTGACCCGGTGGTGGGATCTCTCTCTCAGTCCCGTGTGAAGTAGATGAAGTGTTGATCGTTGGGAAGCGCAAACATGTGAACATAGAAAAAATATATTCTGATGGTGCAATACTGTTGAAATAAGAAGTGAAGATGTTTTCTTAAAGTCTATAGGTAGAATACTCACAAGTGTGAGATGGAATAAGTACACGTAATAGTATCTTTTGTCAGCTGCCGTTATGGTGGATTTAACCCTCAATATGCCCTCGGGTACCTTATGTAACCAAAAGAAAACCGGACATAGTGCAGACTGTATGCGAACATTTATGTGGAGTAAGTAAAATACAATGCACTCACATGGTAAAAGAATTTAACAGGCATTTAGATCTCACAACTGGATCTCGGCTGCAGGATAAGTAGACTCTCTGCTTCCCCTGTGATCTGCCTGTCTGTGTGGCGTGCGTCTCACGGATGCGATTTTGGGACGTGATTCTCCCAATACAGGCACTGAATAGATTATAGATCCCTGGGAAAGGAGAAGCTCCTGGTTATGCAAACGCCCATAGATATGTAGCATGGACAGGATTTTCGCCCTTAGACTCCACAAGCCTCTCCCCCGAGTCTCCAGACAGCGTCGGCGCCCAGGTCACAGGCAGAAGATCGGGCAACAGGCAAGTCCGATGGATAGATGCTCTGGTAGCAAGGCTGGATGCAAAGGCAAAAGCACATTGATCTGGCAACCAGGAAAGGGAAATGATTAGCATGTAATGGAAGCCAGGGGGAGTGTCCACGAGGCTGATTAGCGACAGGTGTGGGGAGTAGATATTAAAAATGTGCTGTGACTGAGGAGCTATCCACCAGCTGGTTTAACTCGCTGCTTTGTTTTTTACCAACGAATGTCTCTCGGGATATGGAATAGTGCAGTGGTGGTATTCAGAAATTTTAGCAACCGGTTCACTCTCACCTAACCGCCCAAACACAGAGAACCTGAACGGAACCCGGGGCACCGGAACCTAACTCGGCCCAAGCCATGTTATTTATAAATGACCTGATGTTACGTCATTTTTTTCTAAATTTCACTCCCAAGTATTCACCAATTTGCACCAACAAAAAAAAATCCGGAGAGGAGTCTTGGGAGGGAGCGCCCTACCAAGGATTGTTTTTTAGGAAATAGAATATGAAATAGTGCAAATTGGTGCATGCGTGGAGTGACATTTAGAACAAATGACATAATGGTCAGATCATTTATAAATAAATTACCTGCAGTCATACTGTACATGGCGAGCAATACTAATCTTAATGTTCCTCCCACAAATTCCAAGACTGTTGCACCCCTCCTCATCCTCTCTTCCCTTATGCTCTCACCCCCCTCCTCCTCTCTCGCCCCCTCCCTTCATTCTCTCGCCCTCCCTCCCTTCATTCTCTCGCCCTCCCTCCCTTCATTCTCTCGCCCTCCCTTCATTCTCTCGCCCTCCCTCCCTTCATCCTCTCTCGCCCCCCCTCCCTTCATCTGTTGCCATCAATTGCACTGGGATGTGTCACTGATGTGTATTGAGATTCGTTGTTAGAAGTGTGAGCATTTGATTCTTTGGCTCGTAGCAGCAATGGAAAGGATAGGTTTGTGCTATTTCACAATTGGTCGAAGCCAGAGGGATTACAAATGAATCTCAGATGCATTGAACATTCAATTTTGAAAAATATCACACTAGATTCAAATCAATTTTCAGCATTCTAGATGGTGTAAACTTCCAGAACCGTTCATTCAAATTTAGTTTGACAAATATACGTTATGTAATTTTTTTGTGTGCAAATACAGTATATGTAAATATTGGATCTGGCAATCTATTGCTTTTCATTTTAAAGCAAATAGGAAAAAATAATAATTCCGGAGTTGTATTACCCAGCCAATGTTTTCAATGTAACTGCTTAATTGAGGATTGTTTTTAATTCAAAAGAATGAATTTTCATTGTAAGTTATGATCATTAATGGTTTACATTTATTTTTGTGATGTACATTTAAAAAATAAATAAATAAATATTTATAAAATGTTTTACCAGGAAGTAATACATTGCGAGTTGCCTCTCATTTTCAAGTATGTCCTGGGCACAGAGTTATGATGACAGTACATGGTTATATTAAATGAACAGAGGTTATCCATTCAATTTTACAGACATTTCATAGACAGTTCGAGATAATGACTGTGGGCGTATGTAACAGTTCCAGACGAGCTTAAAATGTGAGAAAGCTGAGTCTTGAACTATTGAAATATGCAGGTCCTATATTTTATTCAGATACAGTATACTCTGCACACACCAGTAACAACTATCTGATATGCAATTATATATTACTGTAGAGACTATAGCAGCAGATCAAATGGAAAATCGTATCCAAAAACAAACTTTTCGTTTATGAAAAGCTTTCATCTTTTGAAATTTAAACTTCAGCTATTTGAACACTATTTGCTTATTTCCCTAGTGATGTGCATGGATGCAAAGATAAGTTTTGACTCCAATGCAGAGTATCGTCAAAAAGAGGTTTTTAATCTGCGAGATTGGTCACAGGAAGATGAGCGAGATAGACAGGCAGCGACTGCTGACCTCAACTACATAGGTCTGGATGGCAACATTGGATGTCTTGGTAAGTAACTGTCTTGTGTTTAGCATCCCGCTCCACTTGTATGGTTTGTATGGGAATTCTCGTTTTTGTTGGACTTCTTTTTCCATCTAATGACCTGCTATCTGCTGTTTATCCAACTGTGTCCATGGCAGCACAAATGCAGAAAATTGGTTACAAGGTTTTAATCTTCATACTCTTGTGTACAAGAAAAAACACTTTTGTCATTAGGCACCCAGATCATTACTTCCTTTGGGGAGAGAGTTATGTTTATGGACCTACATGTAAAGATATGAAATATAATTTAAATTATGGAATCACGATTAAAATCTGTAGGTAGTGTTACATAGCAGAGTTCTTTTACTTAATTGCTAACCTTATAGATGTTGCTAATAAGGAATATGGGATGTATCTTTTAAATGACTTTATTTGAAGCATGAGTTTTAATCTGCTCCATGCCGAATCCAAGAAGTTTATTGTTGCTAGTGGTCATTTGGTCAGACTGGTCTGCCCAATTTTTCACGCTATGATGTCTGGTTTTAATCTGTCCTAGGGTTACTGGTTCCCTTTTTTCTTATCGTGCACATTGATCATTCCACAATTATTTCCCAACCCCTCATCCATTCACCCACCAGATGTATTTTCTCATATCCACTTGTCATAGCATGTATGTATGTATATCTTTATTTATATAGCGCCAAAAGTGTACTCGGCGCTTCACAAAGAATACAGTACAAGGCATTATAATACAATAAGCGCAGCAAAATCAGACAAAGGGAAAGGGAAACCCTGCCCCGAAGAGCTTACAATCTAAGTGGTATAATGGGAGACTTACGGAGACAGCAGGTGAGGGAAGAAGTGCTACAGATGGCAATGCTTGACAACAATGGGTGGTAGGAGTGACTGGGTATAGGACAATAGCCATGAGTGCAGGCTATAGGGATGGTTTACTTTATAAAAAGATTTTAATGATCTTTTCCATCACTAACTAAATCAGAAAGATATGAGATGTGATGGCATGTACTTTGGCAGGTTGTAGTAAAGGCTAAAATGGGTATTTTTTACTTTCTTTTCTGCTCACCTTTAAATCTTAATCTCTTTGTTTGAGAAGATTGATTATATAGATTCATGCTTCCTAAAAACAAGATGCAATTCACCGACTTGATACTATCTGGAGTTTTGAGTTACTATACCAAATCCTACTTAAAAGGTTGGCTTAGGGATAGAATGTGTTGTGTAAGAGAGTCATTTCTAATATGAAAGGAGAGAGGCGCCAATTCCTTTAAGATGATGCTTTCCCTTTTCACAAAACTTTACTTAGTTAGACCAATTAACTATTTTCAACGTTTTCGAGGTTCCATTTTAATTCCCTGTTCAATAAACATAAACTTTTTATTACAGTTAAAATTGGCTGACCTATTCAGAATGTTTGTAATCTTTCTGTAATGTCAATAACTCTTCATTCCTTCAATATCTCCATTCACCAGCTGAAATTAGAGCTTATGCATCTACAGTATTCCACCGAGATACAAATACAATATCTGCTGTTTGTTAATCTTAAAGCCTTGTACCGTCATATCAGTTTTAGGTGTTGTAGTAATCCACCAATTTGTTCTTTCTTGAACGATTCTCGTGTAATACCGAACTTAACATTCAGTAACATTAGTTAGTCACATATTTACTAAGCAGTGGTATGTTGTTAGACTTCATCTATCACTGGATGGTGTATTATGGCACAGCATTGTTTAGTAAATATATGACTGTCTTGAATTACTTTAAAGCAACAGGTTACGTTCTGGAGAAAATCCATCACTTGCACCTCTGAAAGCGAACATACTTTACTGTCAATACACCGTAAACAACGCCATTTAAACGTCTACAACAGTTATTACATATTTTTTTTTTTTAACAAAATCTGATTCAGCAAAAGAAAATTAAAAACAGTTGATTCAAACTCCCCCCCTCCTCCCTCCCCAAAAAAAGCTTATACATTTTCAGCCATGAATAGGACTTTTATTTTTTTGCGCTATTCATAGAACAATATTCTTATGGTAGAGACCCTATGTTTGAAACCGATACTGGTTATTCACACGGTCCCACAAATATTTGCATTATACGCCTTTAACCATTGATTTTATGAATCTTATAGATAAATCCTTTCACTAAAAGCAAAAGTGCTCCCGTGTTGGTTTACATGGACTGGTCTTATTAGACAAACTGGTAATGAATATTAATTCCAGAACTGTAACCTGTTTTACATTTGAGCCGCCTGCTGCTCAGTCACATGTACAGATGTAGCAAGAGAGGCTGTCTCTGGCACCAGAACAAGCTGCAGTCACGTAGCTGGTCCGTTGCTGGAGGATTAACACTGTGGGGATTCTTATAGGGAAGCATGGATTTCCCACAGCACGACCACGGTAAACCATGTCTCTGGCACCACAGACTTTTATGCTTTTTCGACTGCGGCGCCTGAGTACCTGATCTGTACCTGATGCATTTTGGGTAAAACTTGCATCATTCCACCAAAACTAAACAGTGTTATCAGTGGAGCGTTGGTATCTTGTATATGAGAGTGTGCAAAGTTGTATTTTATTGGTATGTAGTGCGTATGAATACGTGATGCTCTCAGAAATGAGAAATTTCCCATTTCTTTGCAGTGAATGGGGCTGGCTTGGCCATGGCAACAATGGATATAATAAAGCTTCATGGGGGAACACCAGCAAACTTCTTAGATGTTGGAGGCGGTGCTACAGTTCACCAAGTAACAGAAGCCTTCAGGCTCATTACCTCTGATAAAAAGGTACTGTACATTAATTATTACAGTTCACAGTGAGATAGTCCAGTAGTTTTCTATTTTGACAGAGTACCAATTTGGTGTACAATCTTACTCTAATTAAAAAAAAAATTAAATGCTGACATGCCAAAACATGATTTCAAATAAATAAAATAAAAACTATTTACTTTGCAATGATTCATTCTACAGTGTGTATTATTTGACACATTTTCTGTTCATAATTATCAGCGACTTAATGTCAGAATGCAAGCAAATCCTTTTAGATAGTGAATATTACTGTAGCTTTTATTGTTGGTGTGCTTTTAAATGTACAGAAATCCTGCAGTTTAGGTATTTTGTCGTCTTGGGTATAATACAGTAGAATTATGTTCCGCTGGGCGATGTCAGTCATCTTTCATCCTAGATTTGATCCAGCTTGATGCAGCTTGAAGCAATTCCCCTAGAGCACGGTAATTGGGCACCATGTGTTTCTCCGAGACTTGTCTATGGTATTACTTCAGTAGTATTGAGTCTGCAGAAAATTACTACTCGTTGACCTATGTTTTTGTAGAAATATACATAATCCAGTTTCTGTTTCACATGTAAGAACGGGCTTTGGATTTTATACAGACTAATTCCCGTGTGTTTTATGTGTTACTATGAGAGCTTTTGCAAAGCACATTTGTAAATGAGGGAGAGCTATACAAATGTAAGTAAGTCAAAATGACTAAGGAAATGTAGGTGACTGATTAAAGGTTTATTTTCAACTCGTTACGTGTCTAAATTTCCAGGACATAATGTATTAAGTTATTAAATGTAGCCAAAAAAGGAGACATTTACATGTCAATGTATTATTGAAAGTGACATTCCAATTAAAAAGGTATTTTATTAACTGCGAGTAAAAATAAATAAATGGAAATGATAAAATCGGACACATTTTGCTATTACTTCACTGCCAATCGGCACATCAAAACATAGGGGTTAGCGAATACTTTGTGACCATTATCCTTTAACTACAACAGTCAATGTTTCTGCAATAACAAGATGATTATATCAACTATTTTCCCTGCGCCCCTCTGCCGGCAGTCCCCTCACCTCCGCGCCCCCCCTTACCCCCGCTCCGGCGTCGGCTCCAGCGTCATGAAGTCAAGTTGGCATAGCAACGTAACGTCACATGACCTTGCGGTGTCATTTGACGCTGCGTTGCCATGGCGACCCGTGTGAGAAGCCGCCGGAGCCAAGGTAAGTTAGGTTTACAGAGGCCCTGCTGCTCCCCCGGCACTTAATCTAAGTGCCTTTGGGAAGCGCGCGGGGAGCCTCTGTAACCCTGCACCCCCGCACTCAGTCTCGCGTCCCCAGTTTGCGCACCGCTGGTTTAAATAACCAATTGATGATTAACGCCTTTTTCCCCCTCTAAATGTACAGTATTATTATTAATATTTCTTATGGATGTTATTGGTTGATGTCATCTAAAAAAAAAGGTTAAAAAAATGCATAGATAATTACGTTCAACATGTAATTCATCATCAGTAACTTAGCTTTTAAGAACATCAAAAATGCTACAGTAAATCTAAATCGGTCAAATCGGGGTGGTTGCTCAGAAGCTTAATAAAAGCTCCACTGTCTATGAACACATACAGTACATTTATTTTGTGAAATTTTTCACCTACAAATCTGCAGTTTAGAAGTATTGAAATCTTGCAATATATATGTGTGTGTGTGTGTGTGTGTGTGTGTGTGTGTGTGTGTGTGTGTGTGTGTGTGTGTGTGTGTGTGTGTGTGTATATATATATATATATATATATATATATATATTGTGTGCGCAAAAAAAAAAAAAAAACAGGCGCACTCCACTGTAATAAAGTATAAAAAGGTTTATATAGGACTGTAAAATATAAAAAACGCACTCACAAACAGAGTAAAATTAAAAGCATGCATGAGATATACTCAATCGCCTGAGAGCTGCAGGGGATCCACGCCAGAACGTCCCGTTGGTGCCACCTCTGGTGTGTTCGTTGATACAGCAGGATGTGTTGGTGCTTCAGGAACCGGGTGATGTTAGAATCAGTGTCTCGGTCAGAGACTGCCTCCGGCTACACCTCCTTCAGCTTCCACTGCTCACCAGCAGACAACCGCAATACCGGAACGACGGCAGTCCCATGCAAATTAGCAGCAGCCTCAGAATGAGCTCTCCGTTCGTGTAAAATAAAGTCAGCCACAAACTCGCCACTTTGGGAAACGCCCTACGCGTTTCGTCACTGAAGACTTCGTCGGGGGAAATTCATTGGTCAATGGGATGTCCTTTATACCCATTCAGTTGTTGTGATTGGCCAGTGTAAGTAATGGGCGAGTACTTCCACTTACACAAAATTAACCCTGTTTAACATCTGTATATTGTTCATATTGTATCTGCTTATCTCTATTTACTGTCTAGAATATGTTAATAATCAATATGTTCGTAATAGGCTCTAGTGTTCTAGGAGTTTAACTGATAATATTGTCCAGCAATGAAACAGGGTTAATTTTGTGTAAGTGGAAGTACTCGCCCGTTACTTACACTGGCCAATCACAACAACTGAATGGGTATAAAGGACATCCCATTGACCAATGAATACCCCCTGACGAAGTCTTCAGTGACGAAACGCGTAGGGCGTTTGCCAAAGTGGCGAGTTTGTGGCTGACTTTATTTTACACGAACGGAGAGCTCATTCTGAGGCTGCTGCTAATTTGCATGGGACTGCCGTCGTTCCGGTATTGCGGTTGTCTGCTGGTGAGCAGTGGAAGCTGAAGGAGGTGTAGCCGGAGGGAGTCTCTGACCGAGACACTGATTCTAACATCACCCGGTTCCTGAAGCACCAACACATCCTGCTGTATCAACGGACACAAGAGAAGTGGCATACTCTGTTTGTGAGTGCGTTTTTTATATTTTACAGTCCTATATAAACCTTTTTATACTTTATTACACTTGGAGTGCGCCTGTTTTTCTTTTGTTTTTTTGCAGATATCTTTGGGATTTGGTGATCCTTACAATCGGGCTGCAAGTCTCCAGTGGACTAAGTACATTTGTGGACTTTAAGTTGTCATCTGGTTTCTATACATTTTTTATTTTATATTTTTTATTTTTCATTTATGTATTACTTTCTTTATTAATAGTTATTGATGTGATTTATTATAATTTTATTATGTCATATACATTCCAGTTTACAATTTATTGTAGGACAGTTGTTTTATTCACAAATTCGCCCTTTGAGGATTCTTTGGTCAAATAGCTTGATATTTTAATCTGTTGGACACAACCTAATTATATCTAAATCAGGTATACTAAGGCGCTACTCCAATTTGTTTGTATATATATATATATATATATATATATATATATATATAAAACAAAGAAAAGGGGGGCAGTGCTGCGCTAGCTGGAACAACAAAATCAAAGGGGTGATAATTACACAGTGGTAGTAAATACACACAAAGGAGTACACCAATATCTAAAAATGTGATTGCTAAAAGTGAACCATAATTAAACATACAACACAAACAAGTGGGAGGGAAGGGGAGGGTGGATGTGGGAAAAGGGTGGTGGAGGTGAAGGGAAAAAAGCCCCAAGAGATAAGTGAATGGATAAAAATAAAAATAAAAGTGTCTTTAAACAGCTACTGGGTGTCGCTGCCAGTCTTCAGGATAAACCACCTTCCTCTCAATCTGCAGAACGAAAAGAAAACAGCGCGGCTCCCTTAGCGTAATATTGTAATTTAATAATAAAAATGTTGTGCAAGTGAATCACGGACACTTACAATGTGCAAATAAAATAAAGACAGAAGTATAAAGTCTTTCGTAATCACCCGGTGGAGCCTCCGTGGAGAAATGATGAGTTGGTGTCCAGCACACTCCTGCCGTGGATGCCAGGTGGGTGCGCGCGCACCTGATCTCCCCCTGTAATAGATCTCGCGAGAGTGTGTCCTCCAATGTAACGGGATGCTGACACAACAGTCAGACTTCCTGCAACAACCGTGGTGTAAAACCAAGTACCGGCTCCAAAAGCGATCGAGTTACTAGTAAACTCGAAATGTTCTCAAATGATGAATAAATTAATACGTCCAATACTAGCTCCTTCCCTATGCGTTTTGTCGCGATATGCGACTTCCTCAGGGGATCAGAGCCGCGCTGTTTTCTTTTCGGTATATATATACATATATATATATATATATATATCTACTGTAAATATTACTGTATGTTCATTTGCATGTCTTAGACAGGTCTGCAACCCTGTCTTTCCCCATTGTCACCCAGCATACAGCGCTTCCACTGCAGCAAGGGATTCTGGGAATTGACATGCAAATGAGCACTCAGTGCCACATTTTGTCTCAAGCTCGTATTACACAAGCCAATCCTCAAGCCAATGCATGCTGTTTTAAACACAGCTTTTTGGTATATATATCTATATATATATATATATATATATATAATTAATTATAATTTTATATATATATATATATATATATATATATATATATATATATATATATATATATATATATATATATATATATTGTTTATTATTTTTATTTTTAATCGGATCATGTTTTATTAATTATCTTGTTTGGAGGATGAAAAAGTTTCATTTTTTTGCTGAAATTGTTTTCTAATGTAAATGATTATCTTCTCATAGAAACAGTTGGAACTCAATACATCAGAACTCCAAAATGTAATCCCGATTTGGATTTGACTCAAATTTCTGAGCATCTGATAATGATGGTTTTCTTTTACCTGCCCGTGTGACATTATGCTTTCCGCATAACAGTAGCAGCTCATGTTGCTTCTATAATTACATTAAGAGTTTATTCCTTAGCAGTTACAGAAGGTGTCCAATCAATTATAGTTGCAAACCCCACTCCCTTTTGAGTGTTCTTCAAGTCCCTTTAAAGGAGCAATCCAAGCAATATCCTAAATGTGTATTTGTATTAAAAATAAATCAGTTCTGTAATATTACATAATGCTTACTATCTTTAAAAATAATAATAATTCAACTCTTATAGCGGCAGACCAAGCAATATCCTACATGTGTATTTTTTAAATAAATCAGTTCTGTACTATGAGAAAATACTTGTATCATTAAACTAAAAACAAATTGTTTTAATGTATTATGTAACAAGTATTTTTGGTTTCTATAGCAACCATTTACAGAGTCACATCCCCATCCTCTTCTGAAACAGGCTCTGGCACATCCCTTTTTGATCCCTGCCCTCTCAAGCAATGCACCAATTGTATCTATTGACAGCCTGGTCACATGATCTTCCCACAGAACTTTGCATATTTAGTCCTCTTCTGCTGCACTGACAGCCATTTTGTGAACCCCCGAGCCAAATCTTCGCCGATCGGCAACTTGGCTAATTACATATCATTGTGTGGATTGTATTGATACACATATTAAAGGGGGGGAAATATAATTAAAAAACAAAATTAACAAAACGGCTGCTTTAATACCATTTTTAATGAATTTTAATATTCTGATAAGCCTTTAATTTTTATAGGCTAGAGGGTTTTAAACCCTTTCTCAGCAGTGCAATATATATACAACCCTTTCCTATTTCTGCTTATTTGTTGCCAATATTCCCAGCAGTTTAAGCTGCAAACTGTAACAATACATAATGTTACCTTAGTAATATAAGAATAAATTGAAGCTGCTGAGTTGCACTCACTGAACGATTGATTTGAAACGATTGATTTGAAACAGCCATTTGGTGAACCCTGGGAAGACGGATCCTGTTGATCGACCATAGAAGGAGTCGATCGTTCGCTTAGGTAATTCGTTTTTAATAAAGGTAATCAAAAGCTGCATACAGTACATTAAAACCCCATCCCAAATTTTTTTTTTAAGCTGAGTGGATTGCCTCTGTTAATACCAAGAGTGTATCTCTGCGAGGAATCTCCTTTCGGTCACTTCTATGGGATAGAGGGTAGAAAACATTGAAAATGTAAATGGCATTCTAGGCAAGTGTCCTTATGTTAGAGATACAATACTTTAGCTTCAGAGAACCTGACATGTATGAACATACTCCCCATTAATATACAATGCAGCATGTTCATTCTTTTATTTTTATTATTATTCCAACGCATTGTACTGCTTTTGTTGGATGTATGAAGGGAGTGCAGAATAACAAAAAGGTGTGGGAGGGAAAGTATCCAGGTATGGATGACTGTGGTGCGTTCCATAATACCCATTAAATGTATGTTGGACAATAGTCTGAAACATACAGATTGCAACTTTTTAGACTCGCGTTTCATTTAAAAAATAGTATCTGTTCTGCTCGATGTACAGTGGGTCAGTCACGGTTCCCAGGACCCTCAAGAACCTGGTGTGTTTGTCTTCTAATAAGCTTGCGAGTTTCTCCATGATCATTATTTAAGTTGTTCCTTTACTGCATTAACTCATGGGGAGCTTACTTATTACATCTAAGTTCCTTTCTATGTTCATTCTTAAAGAAAAATCAACGTTGTCCTTTCTTTACGTTACAATGTTACATTTGCTATGTACAGCACCAGTTTAGCCTATCAGTAAAGCAATGTGTAAACGAGATCTGGGCAAACGATTAACTACTGCGCCATTTAACAAAAGAAAGAACGAGAGTTACGTTATTTCATTTACCCAATAGACATGAATTGCTTGCGTAGTAATGTTGCAAATATAACATAAAAGGCGCTTTGCCAGCAACCATAATGAGTGGGGAAACTTGTGCTGTACCACAATAGACTATAATTGGGATACTTAAAAATAAAAATTAAGACGCATCCCGGCCATCTATTTACTTTATGGCTATAATTAAGCTATAATGTTCCATGCTTATTAATTGCTGAAATACGACATTTAAATAAAAAAAATATATATTTTAACCTTTTTATAGTTGTTTTCTCAAGGAAAACTCATGTAAACTATATTTTAATAATTTTCCGGTTTCCTTAAGAAAAACAAATGTCCGAAAAGCCAGTATAGATGATAAATGTAATCGGTCAGTGTAAACTGTATAATATCGTGCATGTAATATTTTGTTATCGTCTCCCACCCCCCAGAATATGAATATTTTGTCAAAAGATAAATAATAAAAACGTACCTTGATTTTCCTTTGGCATGATTTTTTTTCCCCCTCATGACTTGTAAAAAATGTTTTTTATTTATTTTACATAAAATGCACTTGTTGTTCTGAAACTTTTTGAGCTGGAACATGAAGAAGTTGGAGGCAAAAAGGGGAAATATTTATGTAACACCTATGTGCAGTATAAAAGGGCAGCAGATCAAGTGCTGTGACAGCATATGCCGTCTAACAGTACTACTTTTCTGTGCAGGTCCTTGCTATTCTGGTGAATATTTTTGGTGGCATCATGAGATGTGATGTAATTGCTCAAGGTATCCTAATGGCTGTGAAGGACCTGGAACTAAGGATACCTATCGTTGTCCGTTTGCAAGGTACATCATCATACATCTGTACATACCTAATCTAATCTTAACCTTCTTGCTATGGTTTTGTGAAACTGGTTTACGTGCATTTTTGTAAAAGTAGCTTGTTTCTTTTACAATATATAATAATATAAAATGCATGTTGAAACCTAGAAGTTTATTATAAGCGGTTCTCATGGATTTGCACTGCAAGAAAAAGGTGTGCTTTATAAAATCTCATTGTAGCACCATACTGTAGTTCACGCTCTTGTTGTGAATATTTCGAATGCCTATTTGTGTTATTTGGTTTAGCAATGAAGCAACTGATTCTTGACTTGTTTACCAATAGAAATATAACTTTTTACTTAACCCACATACAGTACTGTACAAGCTTTTCATACACGTAAATTTAGTTGGCCGATGAGCTCTCAAAATCTCGTACGGATCGTCTTTAAAGTCTGAGCTCACTGCAAATTAAAACTGAATTGTAGAAGAAGCGTAACTTAATCTATACCTCTGCCTAATGGTGCAATCTTCTCCACTTTTGTTTAACTTGTTACGGTAATTACAATATCTTGGTACAGTATACTGGTGTTACTCTTTAAAATGACTGCTTGGCACATGCAAATGTTTTGGGGTAGCAAAAGATGACTGGCATTTCCTCCGTAGAAATGAATGGTTTTGATTTAA